>NC_059201.1:62556973-62704191 GCF_020615455.1 Coregonus clupeaformis | reverse complement strand
GATGAGAGGTGTTGGGTTTGCGCCAGACATAGCGTTTTCCTTGATGGCCAAAAAGCTAAATTTTAGTCTCATCTGACCAGAGTACCTTCTTCCATATGTTTGGGGAATCACCCACAGGCCTTTTGGCGAACACCAAACGTGTTTGCTTATTTTTGTCTTTAAGCAATGGCTTTTTTTTGGCCACTCTTCTGTAAAGCCCAGCTCTGTGGAGTGTAAGGCTTAAAGTGGTCCTATGGACAGATACTCCAATCTCCGCTGTGGCGCTTTACAGCTCCTTCAGGGTTATCTTTGGTCTCTTTGTTGCCTCTCTGAATAATGCCCTCCTTGCCTGGGCCATGAGTTTTGGTGGGCGGCCCTCTCTTAGCAGGTTTGTTTTGGTGCCATATTCTTTCCATTTTTTAATAATGGATTTAATGGCGCTCCGTGGGATGTTCAAAGTTTCTGATATTTTTTTATAACCCAACCCTGATCTGTACTTCTCCACAAATTTGTCCCTGACCTTCATGGTGCCGCTTGCTTGGTGGTGGTCCTTGCTTAGTGGTGTTGCAGACTCTGGGGCCTTTCAGAACAGGTGTATATATACTGAGATCATGTGACAGATCATGTGACACTTAGATTGCACACAGGTGACTTTATTTAACTAATTATGTGACTTCTGAAGGTAATTGGTTGCACCAGATCTTATTTAGGGGCTTCATAGCAAAAGGGGTGAATACATGTGCACGCACCACTTTTCCGTTATTTCTTTTTAATACTTTTTTGAAACAAGTTATTTTTTTCATTTCACTTCACCAATTTGGACTATTTTGTGTATGTCCATTACATGAAATCCAAATAAAAATCAATTTAAATTACAGGTTGTAATGCAACAAAATAGGAAAAACGCCAAGGGGGCTGAATACTTTTGCAAGGCACTGTAGCATTCTCCTGGCATCCGATCAGATTTGTCCGTCAGACTGCCAGATGGTGAAGCGTGATTTATCACTCCAGAGAACACGTTTCCACTGCTCCAGATTCCAATGGAGTCGAGATTTACACGACTCCAGCTGACGCTTGGTATTACACATGGTGATCTTAGGCTTGTGTGCAGCTGCTCGGCCATGGAAAACCATTTAATGAAGCTCCCGACGAACAGTTATTGTGCTGATGTTGCTTCCAGAGGCAGTTTGGAACTCGGTAGTGATTGTCGGAACAGAAGACAGACAATTTTTACGCGCTATGTGCTTCAGCACTCGGCGGTCCCGTTCTGTGAGCTTGTGTGGCCTACCACTTCACGGCTGAGCCGTTGTTGCTCCTATAAGTTTCCACTTCACAATAACACCACTTACAGTTGACCGGGGCAGCTGTAGCAGTGCAGAAATGTTACGAACGGACTTGTTGGAAAGTTGGCATCCTATGACGGTGCCACGTTCAAAGTCACTGAGCTCTTCAGTACGGGCCATTCTACTGCCAATGTTTGTCTACGGAGATTGCATGGCTGTGTGCTGGATTTTATACACCTGTCAGCAATGGGTGTGGCTGAAATAGCGGAATCCACTAATTTGAAGGGGTGTCCATATACCTTTGGCCATATAGTGTATATGGAAAAATACACAAATAACAGTTGACCTATCGACAACTCTTGGTCGACCAATTTGTTGTTGGGGACAGCCCTAGAAAGTGCATAGGTGTAAGTGAAGGGTAATCGCTAGTGAAACTGAAACTAGCATTTATTTCATTTTATAGTTATCGGAGAAAACTAATTGGAGAGAGAATGTGACACGTACTTCTGAGCTGGATCCTCCGCAGCATGAAGAAGATGAGGATGGCGATGAGGATGATGGCAATGCCCGCACCAATCACCATCCCCATCATCTAGACAGGAACAGAGAGACAGAGAGAGAGAGAGACGGACAGAGGGAGAGAGATGTGGAGAGAGACAGAAAGAGAGAGGGGTGCAGCCGGTTGTTAGAGCATAATTATAACGATTTCATGGAATGAAACACCGCACACCAGACCACAACAGCACAACATACAAACTAACCATGCTCGTCTGTAGCTCTTCTTCCACTAACGCCTTGATGTTGTTAAACCCTTCCTGTTGGTAGACAAAAAAAGAGAAGTGAACAACCATGTGAAATAGCCTATATACTACGTACACAGGGAGCTTTTTCCAGTCACTGAGTTAAGTAACTGATGTGTAAAGGAATTCAGGGCTTGGGATTTGCCATGCCTGGGGAAAGGAATGTCAGAGGAGGAGGAATGATGACGTAATCTGGGTTGAATCAGGCGTGGATGACAATTTCCAGAGAGGGGCTTTTAAAACACATCCAGTCACCCAATGTGTTGAGTTTGGCCTAACTATCATCAACAACAACATCCTCTTCTGTTAGCACCCCACCCTACTCATTTTATTTCTATTGTTCATCCCTCCTTCTGTCATTCCCTTCTTTACCCAGCTTAATGCAAAAAGCTCCATATAAATACATGGGACAACAGATCTCACTAACAATATTTTTGATGATGATCATTAGAATAAAGTAAGCCTAATTGCCTTCTGTCCATGTTGATTTAGTTGCCTTGTGCCCATGTCAGCCTGGCCCTGAGACCAATAATAGGAAGAGTGACTGCTGCTGCACCAAACAGCAGCACAGAGCCCATTGAGACATGACACAATCTGATTTGGCTGTGATCAGCTGTCTGTACTGTGTCCAGCTGTGTGTGTATGAGAGAGAGTGAGTGAGTGAGGGAGTGAGAGAAAGAGAGAACAGGAAACAGAGCAAACTAGAGAGGAAACAAGAGAGCGCGAAGGAACGAGTGAGAGAGAGCCAAGAGTTATCGTAGAACTTGAGTGATGTCCTGCCAAAAAGACCTTCCCTGTTCTAATCGCTTCGCTGATTAAGACTAGGCCCTATGTGACTCATTGAAGGAGTGGAGATAAGCTTATTTACAGTGTTGCTGCAATAGAAAGTGTGTGTGTGTGAGTGAAGGAAATGGCTGAGTTGACCACTGGTCACGTGACCAATCAGATAGTGTATAACTATGGGGCAAGACCAATGGGCTTTTAGTACTCTGGCTCTCAGCCAATCAGTGATTGAGCTGTAGGGGGAGGGCGGTCAGTGATTATTGATCAGGAGTAGAGACAAAAGAAAAAAGAACTCAGCTGCAGTTATTGATGAGAAGTAGGCTATGGTCTGACAGATGGTGGACACATACTGCTGAAGACACATTTCAGTTGAATTCATACAGTTGTGCAACTGACTGGGTAGCCTCTTTCCCCTCACTCGCTCTATGAGAGTGGTACAGTAGTAGTTGGTGAGGTCAATGGGGCCAGAGTAAATGCTAGAGGACCGGATTGTGCGTTCTCACCTCCAGAAGGACATCTGCATGTTCTTGGACCTCTTGTTCCGAGGTGCTCTGTCCCATTCTAACCCCGCCTCTTTACCAGGCTGGTCCATCAACGGCCTCTAAGGAGACAAAACAGGATGTTGGCATTAGACATGCAGGCTACTGTTGACATATCACACGCGCACACACACACACCGCACACAGACACACGTCAGTAGTAATGCTAATTGCTTTCAAGTAGCATGGAAGATAAAACCAAACCACAAGCGAAACCTGGATTTTACAAAGAGGAATGACTAACAGAATCATACTAAATACTATTTAGCATGCATTTATGACTCATTGCTCTTTGTAAAGAAACCTGGATAGGGTTGCAAAATTCTGGTTACTTTCCTAAAATGTCCAGGTTTTCCAGAAATCCCAGTTGGAAAATTCCCTGAATCAGGAAGCGATAAGCAGGAATTTCAGAATACTCCAACCAGGATTCCATGAAAACCTGGGAACTTTGGGAAAGTCACCAGAATTGTTCAACCCTATCCAGGTTTCTGAGAGGTACTGCTGTTTATAGATAAACACTACCAGTCAAAAGTTTTAGAACACCTACTCATTCAAGGGTTTTTCTTTATTTTTACTATTTTCTACATTGTAGAACAATAGTGAAGACATCAAAACTATGAAATGACACATATGGAATCATGTAGTAACCCCCAAAAAAGTGTTAAGCAAATCAAAATATATTTTATATTTGAGATTCTTCAAAGTAGCCACCATTTGCCTTGATGACATCTTTGCACACTCTTGGCATTCTCTCAACCAGCTTCACCTGGAATGCTTTTCCAACAGTCTTGAAGGAGTTCCCACATATGCTGAGCACTTGATGGCTGCTTTTCCTTCATTCTGCGGTCCGACTCATCCCAAACCATCTCAATTTGGTTGAGGTCGGGGGATTGTGGAGGCCTGGTCATCTGATGCAGCACTCCATCACTCTCCTTCTTTGTAAAATAGCCCTTACACAGCCTGGAGGTGTTTTGGGTCATTGTCTTGTTGAAAAACAAATGATAGTCCCACTAAGCCCAAACCAGATGGGATGGCTTATCGCTGCAGAATGCTGTGGTAGCCATGCTGGTTAAGTGTGCTTTGAATTCTAAATAAACCACATACAGTGTCACCAGCAAAGCACCCCCACACCATAACACCTCCTCCTCCTCCATGCTTTACGGTGGGAAATACACATGCGGAGATCATCCGTTCACCCACACCGCGTTCACAAAGAAAACCAAAAATCTCAAATTTGGACTCCAGACCAAAGGACAGATTTCCACCAGTCTAATGTCCATTGCTCGTGTTTCTTGGTCCAAGTAAGTCTCTTCTTCTTATTGGTGTCCTTTAGTAATGGTTTCTTTGCAGGAATTTGACCATTAAGGTCTGATTCACACAGTCTCCTCTGAACAGCTGATGTTGAGATGTGTCTGTTACTTGAACTCCGTGAAGCATTTATTTGGGCTGCAATTTCTGAGGCTGGTAACTCTGCTGCAGAGGATAAGTTCATTAGAGGTAAGTCTGGGTCTTCTATTCCTGTGGTGGTCCTCATGAGAGCCAGTTTCATCATAGCGCTTGATGGTTTTTGCGACTGCATTTGAAGAAACTTTCAAAGTTCTTGACATTTTCCGTATCGACTGACGTTCATGTCTTAAAGTAATGATGGACTGTCGTTTCTCTTTGCTTATTTGAGCTGTTCTTGGCAAAATATGGACTTGATCTTTTACCAAATAGGGCTATCTTCTGTATACCCCCCCCACACCTTGTCACGACACAACTGATTGGCACAAACGCATTAAGAAGAAAATAAATTCCACAAATTACCTTTTAAGAAGGCACACCTGTTAATTGAAATGCATTCCAGGTGACTACCTCATGAAGTTGGTTGAGAGAATGCCAAGAGTGTGCAAAGCTGTCATCAAGGCAAAGGGTGGCTATTTGAAGAATCTCAAATATAAAATATATTTTGATATGTTTAACACTTTTTTGGTTACTACATGATTCCATATGTGTTATTTCATAGTTTTGATGTCTTCACTATTATTCTACAATGTAGAAAATAGTAAAAATAAAGAAAAACCCTTGAATGAGTAGGTGTTCTAAAACTTTATGCATAAACAGCAGAGCATCTTAGCCAAGCATCCATTACAGTCAATGTAGGATGATGTCATCCCCAATCCACATCCATACCCCTCCCCCACTGAAACTGGCAACATTATAATCTCCCAGTCCAAAACCTAGTTAGAGATAATAACAATGCTCCAATGACACACAGGCTACGTCCCAAATGGCAGCCTATTCCCTAGACAGTGCACTACTTTCGACCAGAGCCCTATGAGCTTTGGTCAAAAGTAGTGCACTATATAGGGAATAGGGTGGCATTTGGAACAGCCACAGTGACTGACAGGTCATTCAGATGATGATCCAGAGACCGACACAATCCTACTGTGCCCAGATGGCATGGCATGATACTACCCCGCCATCCCTTTTCCCATGACCATCTCCCTGAAGGCTGGTCCTCGAAGAGGGTTTACTCCCCCAGCACTATTTGGGTTATTACTCCTGGGATTTAGGCCTAGCACTGACCAATGAAACTCCACCCCCATCTGTTCCCTTCATCATCTCTACTGGATCTCTCTCCTCTTTACTTTTCTTCCTCCCACTCCATACATGTATCACTACATCACAGCAGACATTCCAGCTAGCTTAGCATTCAAACCTCCATTAACTCTCACTGAAACTGAACAAACATACCCTAGCTAGGCTAACAAAAACATACTTAGCAATACAAGCTAATATGATATGGTTTAGGACTACTATGTACTTTCAACCCGGCTCAAGGGCTAATCCATGACATCATGGTCTAAGAGCCAGAGACAAAGTGCTGCATTGGGTGAAATCAAATCAGAGAGAGTGACAGACAGTGGAGTGTCATATTGCATAGCCCATCACAAACAGACCTGAAACAGGATGTGTAGTGTTAAGGTCTAGTCTCTCTACCACTCTCTCATCCTCCACCCTTCATTCGTGTCTGACTCATGAAACAAAACTGTAAGTACCCAAAGTACTGAACAACATCTATATTTTTCACAGCTGTCTATTTAAACACCACAAACCGATGCTGGCACTAAGACCACACTCATCAAGCTGTATAAGGCCATAAGCAAACAAGAAAATGCAGGTAGCCTGGTGGGTAGGAGCGTTGAGTCAGTAACCGAAAGGTTGTTGTAAAAAATGTAAAATGTAAAAATGTAAAAATGTTGTTGGATCGAGCTGACAAGGCAAATATCTGTCATTCTGCACCTGAGCAAGGCAGTTCACCCACTGTTCCCCGGGCACCGATGACGTGGATGTTGATTAAGGCAGTCCCCCGCACCTCTCTGATTCAGAGGGGTTGGTTAAATGAGGAAGACACATTCCAGTTGAATGCATTCAGTTGTCTGACTAGGTATCCCCCGGCACTCCTAGTGGCCGGGGACTTTAATGGAGGGAAACTTAAATCCGTTTTACCTAATTTCTACCAGCATGTCACATGTGCAACCAGAGGAAGAATTTTTTTTATAAAACAACCTTTACTCCACACACAGAGACACGTACAAAAGCTCTCCCTTGCCCTCTATTTGGCAAATCTGACCATAATTCTATCCTCCTGAATCTTGCTTACAGGTTTTTAGATTTAAAAAAAAATGTATTACAAATAATAAACTGAAATATCACATTTACATAAGTATTCAGACCCTTTACTTGGTACATTGTTGAAGAACCTTAGGCAGCGATTACAGCCTCGAGTCTTCTTCGGTATGACGATACAAGCTTGGCACACCTGTATTTGGGGAGTTTCTTCCATTCTTCTCTGCAGATCCTCTCAAGCTCTGTCAGTTTGGATGGGGAGCGTCTGTCCAGAGATGTTCGATCAGGTTCAAGTCCAGGCTCTGGCTGGGCCACTCAAGGACATTCAGAGACTTGTCCCGGAGCCACTCCTGCATTGTCTTGGCTGTGTGCTTAGGGTCGTAGGTGAATCTTCGTTACAGTCTGAGGTCCTGAGTGCTCTGGAGCAGATTTTCATCAAGGATCTCACTGTACCTTGCTCCGTTCATCTTTCCCTCGATCCTGACCTGTCTCCTTGTCCCTGCCGCTGAAAAACATCCCCACAGCATGATGCGGTTACCACCATGCTTCACCGTAGGGAAGCTGCCAGGTTTCCTCCAGACGTGACGCTTGGCATTCAGGCCAAAGAGTTCAATCTTGGTTTCATCAGACCAGAGAATCTTGTTTCTCATGGTCTGAGAGTCTTTAGGTGCCTTTTGGCAAACTCCAAGTGGGCTGTCATGTGCCTTTTACTGAAGAGTGGCTTCCATCTGGCTACTCTACCATAAAGGCCTGATTGGTGGAGTGCTGCAGAGATGGTTGTCCTTCTGGAAGGTTCTCCCATCTCCAGAGAGTAACTCTGGAGCTCTGTCAGAGTGACCATCGGGTTCATGGTCACCTCCCTGACCAAGGCCCTTCTCCCCCGATTGCTCAGTTTGGCCGGGCGGCCAGCTCTCGGAAGAGTCTTGGTGGTTCCAAACTTCTTCCATTTAAGAATGATGAGGCCACTGTGTTCTTGGGGACCTTCAATGCTGCAGAATTATTTTTTTGACTAACCTGTACCCCCGCACATTGACTCGGTACTGGCACCCCTGTATATAGCCTCGTAATTGTTCTTTTATTGATACTTTAGTTTATTTAGTAAGTATTTTCTTAACTCTTATTTTTCTTAAAACTGAATTGTTGGTTAAGGGGTTGTAAGTAAGCATTTCACTGTAAGGTCTACACCTGTTGTATTCGGCGCATGTGACAAATAAAATGTGATTTGATTCCTATGTTCACAAATTCCCAATTCAATGAAATACCATGGTAAACTAGGCCTAATCATGATTTTATCCAGCCAAGCAGTACTGTCTGGCTCTGGCAACATCACATGCTCTGTTGGTGTGTGCTGTATAGACAACAAGGAGGCCCAGGGTTATTATAATGAAAGGAAAACATTCACGTTTCTATTTGCTCATCGTGATATTTTCCCTGCCCCTCACTCACAGTTGAAGTGCTAGGCTTTGTGTAACTTATGGGTGGTGGTCGTGGAAAGAATTTGCTCTCGAAGGATAAAAGACAATTAAATCAATCAGGCAAACATACAGTACTGAGTGTCCAATGATCCCAAGAGCGAGTTGCCGTGTCCCTTCATGCCATTTCAGTGAACGTTAACAGTGTTTTCACAGTGTATTTCCTATACTAACTCTAATGCATTCATTGCACAGTACTAGTACAAGGCTTAGGCTAGCTGTTATGTGCCAGAATTATTACAGAATAATAAAGATGACGGTTAGTGAAAAGTGTAAAATGTTACCGAAATCTCCTCTAGCAGAAGCAGAGTAGGCCTGTCTCTCTCTCTCCCACCCTCCAGTAATGCCTCCATATAGGTTGTTGGCGATTCCCATTGTTCTCATAAAACAATGCTGCCAGTGTTGATGTTCCTAGGCCCAGGCATGCAATGGACAAACTCTCGCTTTCCCTCTCCCCCTCTATTCCTCTCTCCCTTCATTCCTCCTTATCTCCCTCTCACACCAGTAGCAATAATAACACAACCAGGCCTGTTTTATTTACGTACACTGCACATTCTGGGCCAAGGACTACCAACATCAACAACAGCCTATAGCACAGGGGTGTCAAACTCATTTTAGCTCAGGGGCCACATGGAGGAAAATCTATTCCCAAGTGGGCCGGACGGGAAAAATCATGGTATATATAACTTAAAAACAACAACTTCAGATTGTTTTCTTTGTTTTAATACGATCAACATACAACATAAAGCTGGAGCCTGAGGACAGTGTGTCCAAAATAGTACAAGCACAACATCACTATTAATCATAAAACACTTCAAGTTTATTTGAAAATTCTAAAGAAAAAGAACACACAAACACACAATGCCTCAGTGATTAACAGAACTGTTTCACAGATCACAGAACTATATCAGGGTGTCATTTCTCAGGCAGAAATGTAGATAAAAATAATGAAATCCTGTTCCCCAAACAAGTGCAAGAACCACAGAGTCAAGAATAGGTTAAATATACAAATAAAATAAAATCAATTAAAAACAATAGCACATCAACATAAAAACATATAAACATAAATCTGAAAGCGTTGCTCAAACTCCCGTAACAGACCCGTTATTTTATCTTTGAACCGCTTCATGTCTGCCACATGTTGGGTCGCGCACACATTTTTCAGACAGGGGAAGTGAGCTGCATCACCACCGGCAAGTTTCGTCTCCCTCAATGACAGCTTCAACTTGAAAGAACGTATGCTGTCATAATACTGCGTGACAACTTTGTTGCGCCCTTGCAGCTGTTTGTTCAAGTTATTCAGGTGCTCTGTAACATCCACCATAAATGCAAGGTCCGGCATCCATTCTGCGGAATGAAATTCTAACACTGGTTTGCCCTTTTCTTCCATGAGCTGTTCAATTTCTTCTCGTAAATCAAAGAAACGCCTCAGCACAGCACCTCGGCTTAACCATCTTACCTCAGTGTGGTATGGCAGGCCATAGATGTGGTCTTTCTCTCTGAGAAGGCTGTCAAACTGACGGTGATTCAGGCTTCTGGATCGGATGAAATTAACAGTTTGGATGACCACCTTCATGACGTTATCCATCTTTAATGACTTGCAACACAAAGCCTCCTGGTGCAAAATACAGTGAAAAGTCCAAAAATCACATCCTCCATTTGCAGATTGCACTTTCTCTCTGAACTTTGTCACAACGCCTGCTTTTTCCCGATCATTGAGGGCGCACCATCTGTAGCCAGGCTGACAGCGGGACCAGTCCACTCCGACCCTGTCCAGCGCGCCGACGAGTGCGGTAAAAATATCAGCTGCTGTCGTTGTATCTGTCATCGGCATCAACTCCACGAACTCCTCGGTGACGGTCAATGTGTCATCAACTCCGCGGATGAAAAAATGGCCAGTTGTGCAACATCTGTAATGTCCGTGCTTTCATCAATTGCAACCGAAAACGCAATAAATGACTTTACTTTTGCTTCAACTGGCTGTCCAAATCCACTGAAAGATCGGAAATCCTGTCTGCAACTGTGTTTCTTGTCAGGCTGATATTTGCAAAAGCCTGCCGCTTTTCAGGGCACACAATCTCCGCTGCCTTCATCATGCATGTTTTTACAAATTCACCCTCACTAAATGGTTTTGAAGCCACTGCGATTTCATTAGCAACGAGGTAGCTAGCTTTCACTGCAGCGTCACTGATGTCTCGGCTGTGAGTAAACACAGACTGCTGTTTCTTCAGACCCGCCAACAGTTCATTCACCTTCTCTCATCTCCGCTGTCCTTGAAAGTTGTCATATTTGTCGGCATGAAGACTCACATAGTGGCGACGAAGGTTATATTCTTTCAGCACTGCAACATGCTCTGAACACACCAAACATACAGCTTTCCCATTCAATTCCGTGATTAAATAGGATGACCATTTTTCTTGGAACACTCTGCGTCCACTTTTCTCTTTTTTGACAGAGACATATTGGGGCAATGAGGGTGCTAAAGCACATAATGTTAAAAGTAGAAGCCGTAATAAATATCGCGGGCAAAACAAAGTAGCTCATTGGCTGCACGTGCTTGACCTACTTGCTCTTCCCCGGTATAAACAGTTTGCTTGCTTAACACAATTGCTATTGCGCCATCCAGTGGACGCAATTGGAACAGCAGTTTATTTTATTGAAAAATTGCAGCGCATTTTTATACTTTACAAAAAAAAATTTTTTTTTTTTTTTTTTTATCATCTCGCGGGCCGGATTAAACCCGTTTGCGGGCCGTACGTTTGACACCCCTGCTATAGCATGTTGTTTATACTGTGTCAGCCTGTCAGACCCTAGAGAACAGACAAACTACTGTGGGGACTATGGACTGGAACATAGGCTAGGCCTACTAGCTTGCTCAAATGAATTGGTCTTGCCCTTTTGATTCGTTTCAGATAAGTGTACAACTAATTAATTTGGCTTGGAAATGTTTTATTGCAAATAAGGATGGCATCGTTACTATGGCATGGTAGTTGTGCAATACAGCAATGACAGAAAGGACATGAACTCTGTGACTTAGCCCACACTCTATGATGTGCAATAACTAGGGCCAGAGAGAACAGAAACCAGACATAAGCATATGGCCCAACTTGACCTTTGCTCCCTAAAAAGTCTAACCATTAGCACTTGGCTTGAACCATACTACCGTTTTCAAATGTGTAGGTTAAAAACACATTATAGCTTTTGTGACATGAATTAGTAGCTCATGAGTCGTGTGAAGTTGTGAACAGTAGCAGGACAGTGTGGCAATAGTAGGACAGCTCAGGTTTCTATGTCAAAATAGTTTTTGCATAATTCGCAACCCTGGCGTGTGGTGTTGCATTACTAGCCCTCATTAATCATCTGGTCGGCCCTTTAGTAGCCCTAGCTATAAAGAGCCATTTGTAAACAGAGAACGCGGGACATTTTTAAGGCCCTGTCCGATGAATTGATAGTGAAAGAGAGGGTTGTCTTTCTCCACATCGAATCGATCGTGCCTGACTCGTTCATTTGAATCTAATGTAGCCGCATTCTAGTTCGGACCTGCGGTACTGAAACTGGTGAAATGATGCTAATTTCGTGTATAGCCACTGTTATCTACCTAAGCAGTACAGGGCCAAACATGTTCTGGAAAGCCCATTAGAAATTTGAACTCAATGAAGTAATCTCAGTATTTTGTAGCTAGTTAGCTAGGTACATAGCTAACAGTTACAATGTGTGCCTCTAGTACACCACGACATTCAGTAGACTAGCTACAGTAGCTAGCTAAGTTCACGCGCTTTGAAACAGCAGGTAAGCATAATTCACCTCCCTAACTAGCCGTTAACTATGGCCCCCTCTAGTTAGCGTTGGCATATGACGACCGATGATGCCAACACAAAACAGCTAACGTTAGCTCGTTGTTTACGAAGAGACTAACCAGCCGTAGCAAATACCTCAAATGTAGAAATACAGTCGCTTTCGAATTTCACCAAGTCGGCTCATGCAGAAATCCCACCAGAATCTGGTTAATACAAAGATGCTGTCTTTTGACCTCAGCAGGGACAACGCATATTGATTGACATGCTCCGCACAGCTCGAGCGCTATCTGGACATTGGTGACACAATCGCTACCACAAAGACGCATGCATATGTCAATTTATGCAGCTAGACAGACCTCTCACTAGCAATTTCATGATATTTATCGACCTGTTAAGTGATTAAAATGTGAATAAAACGATAACCGCCCTTACCTGAACTGAGTGTTTCTCGTCAATCGTTACAGTACTGTCAAATAACACATATAGCGGAAATTATATGTAAAAATAACTCCTCCTATTTTTATTCCACATGAGCCGCAGGCCAATCAAAATCTGAAATTGTAGATCTCTAATCCAATCTGCATCCAGGGATGAAATGTTGCAACATAGCCCGCCTACTTTTATCTAGATATGAGAGAAGTAGCCAATCGCACTGCAAGGTGGAGAAGGAGACGCTACAAATAGACCTGTGATTGGCAAGGTGTATTCATGACTGACGATTACACTAACCAGTAACAAGAGACAACAAACCAAAACTGTATTGTACAAAGTTTATTATCGTGCATGATTTTAGTAAATTAATCTTGATAACTGAACACTCACTTTAGTTGATAATAAAATATTTATGTTGGATCCTTGAACCTGACTTGAAACTAAAGGCAATACATATTGATCAACTGGGTATGTAGTCCATGACATTGCCCACTTTCTACAGGTGCCATCATTATAAATTAAAAATAACATTATTTTGTGTAATTTTTTTAAATCTTCAGACATCTACCAATATGTATATTAGATAGGTATTATTAGGAAATATAAGGCAGCGCTTTATAAAATATAATGGTATCCTTCCATTATTAATTCCTCAGTGCACATCAGTATTTAGTATTGAATGAGGGATAGATTGATTCAATCACTATTGTGATGGTTTAAATACCCTATTATTAGGGTAACGCAACATCCATAACGCTAGGCCCTCTCCTCTTTTCTCTGTACACCAAGTCACTCGGCTCTGTCATATACTCACATCGTCTCTCCTATCATTGCTTTGCGGATAACACTCAACTTCTAGTCTCCTTCTCCCCTTCTGACACCCAGGTGGCGACACGCACCTCTGTGTGCCTGGCAGACATCTCAGCTTGGATGTCGGCCCACCAGCTCAAGCTCAACCTCGTCAAACCTGAGCTGCTCTTCCTCCCGGGAAAGGCCTGCCCGCTCCAAGACCTCTCCATCACCGTTGACAACTCCACGGTGTTCCCCTTCCAGAGTGCAAACATCAAAGCAGTTACTCGTTCCTGCAAGTTCATGCTCTACAACATCCGTAGAGTACGACCTTTCCTCACAGAGGAAGCGGCGCAGGTTTTACACTGCTGCTACTTGCTGTTTATTATCTATGCATAGTCCCTTACCCCTACCTACATGTACAAATTACCTCGACTAACCTGTACCCCCGCTCTTTGACTCGGTACCGGTACCCCCTGTATATAGCCTCGGTATTGTTATTTTATTGTGTTACTTTTTATTTTATTTTTTACTTTATTTTATATAGTAAATATTTTCCTAAATATTTCTTGAACTGCATTGTTGGTTTAGGCTTGTAAGTAAGCATTTCACGGTAAAGTCTACACCTGTTGTATTCGGCGCATGTGACAAATACAATGTTATTTTATTTTATTTTATTTGAGATCCTAATCCAGGCATTTGTCATCTCTCATCTAGACTACTGCAACTCTGTTTTGGCTGGGTTCCCCGATTGTGCCATCAAACCCCTGCAATTTATCCAGAATGCCGCAGTCCACCTGGTGTTCAACCTACCTAAATTCTGCCATGACACACAGCTCCTCCGCATACTCCACTGGCTTCCAGTCGAAGCTCACATCATCTTCAAGACCCTGGTGCTTGCCTACGGAGCAACAAGGGGAACTGCACCTCCTTACCTTCAGGCTATGCTCAAACCCTACACCCCAACCTGAGCCCTCCGTCCTGCCACCTCTGGTCTCTTGGCCCTCCTACCCCTACAGGAGGGCAGCTCCCGCTCAGCCCAGTCAAAGCTCTTCTCTGTCCTGGCACCCCAATGGTGGAACAAGCGTCCCCCTAAAGTCAGAACAGTGAAGTCTCTGCCCATCTTTCGAAAACGTCTGAAACTCCCCCACCCCTCCCCCAAAAGGAACGTATCTTTTCCCGCTAGCACTGACTTTGCTAATAAATACTTTGTTGAGGGAAAACGTACATCATACGATTGTGATGTGTTGTTGTCTCACCTACAGGGAGGGAAAAAAGTATTTGATCCCCTGCTGATTTTGTAAGTTTGCCCACTGACAAAGACATGATCAGTCTATAATTTTAATGGTAGGTTTATTTGAACAGTGAGAGACAGAATAACAACAAAAAAATCCAGAAAAACGCATGTCAAAAATGTTATAAATTGATTTGCATTTTAATGAGGGAAATAAGAATTTGACCCCTCTGCAAAACATGACTTAGTACTTGGTGGCAAAACCCTTGTTGGCAATCACAGAGGTCAGACGTTTCTTGTAGTTGGCCACCAGGTTTGCACACATCTCAGGAGGGATTTTGTTCCACTCCTCTTTGCAGATCTTCTCCAAGTCCTTAAGGTTTCGAGGCTGACGTTTGGCAACTCGAACCTTCAGCTCCCTCCACAGATTTTCTATGGGATTAAGGTCTGGAGACTGGCTAGGCCACTCCAGGACCTTAATGTGCTTCTTCTTGAGCCACTCCTTTGTTGCCTTGGCCGTGTGTTTTGGGTCATTGTCATGCTGGAATACCCATCCACGACCCATTTTCAATAATCTGGCTGAGGGAAGGAGGTTCTCACCCAAGATTTGACGGTACATGGCCCCGTCCATCGTCCCTTTGATGCGGTGAAGTTGTCCTGTCCCCTTAGCAGAAAAACACCCCCAAAGCATAATGTTTCCACCTCCATGTTTGACGGTGGGGATGGTGTTCTTGGGGTCATAGGCAGCATTCCTCCTCCTCCTAACACGCAGAGTTGAGTTGATGCCAAAGAGCTCGATTTTGGTCTCATCTGACCACAACACTTTCACCCAGTTCTCCTCTGAATCATTCAGATGTTCATTGGCAAACTTCAGACGGCCCTGTATATGTGCTTTCTTGAGCAGGGGGACCTTGCGGGCACTGCAGGATTTCAGTCCTTCACGGCGTAGTGTGTTACCAATTGTTTTCTTGGTGACTATGGTCCCAGCTGCCTTGAGATCATTGACAAGATCCTTCTGGGCTGATTCCTCACCGTTCTCATGATCATTGCAACTCCACGAGGTGAGATCTTGCATGGAGCCCCAGGCCGAGGGAGATTGACAGTTATTTTGTGTTTCTTCCATTTGCGAATAATCGCACCAACTGTTGTCACCTTCTCACCAAGCTGCTTGGCGATAGTCTTGTAGCCCATTCCAGCCTTGTGTAGGTCTACAATCTTGTCCCTGACATCCTTGGAGAGCTCTTTGGTCTTGGCCATGGTGGAGAGTTTGGAATCTGATTGATTGATTGCTTCTGTGGACAGGTGTCTTTTATACAGGTAACAAACTGAGATTAGGAGCACTCCCTTTAAGAGAGCCAGAAATCTTTCTGATTGAGAGGAGGTCAAATACTTATTTCCCTCATTAAAATGCAAATCAATTTATAACATTTTTGACATGCGTTTTTCTGGATTTTTTTGTTGTTATTCTGTCTCTCACTGTTCAAATAAACCTACCATTAAAATTATAGACTGATCATTTATTTGTCAGTGGGCAAACGTACAAAATCAGCAGGGGAGCAAATACTTTTTTCCCTCCCCGTAGGTGAGACAACAACACATCACAATCGTATGATGTACGTTTTCCCTCAACAAAGTATTTATTAGCAAAGTCAGTGCTAGCGGGAAAAGATACGTTCCTTTTGGGGGAGGGGTGGGGGAGTTTCAGACGTTTTCGAAAGATGGGCAGAGACTTCGCTGTTCTGACTTTAGGGGGACGCTTGTTCCACCATTGGGGTGCCAGGACAGAGAAGAGCTTTGACTGGGCTGAGCGGGAGCTGCCCTCCTGTAGGAGTAGGAGGGCCAAGAGACCAGAGGTGGCAGGGCGGAGGGTTCAGGTTGGGGTGTAGGGTTTGAGCATAGCCTGAAGGTAAGGAGGTGCAGTTCCCCTTGTTGCTCCGTAGGCAAGCACCAGGGTCTTGAAGATGATGTGAGCTTCGACTGGAAGCCAGTGGAGTATGCGGAGGAGCTGTGTGTCATGGCAGAATTTAGGTAGGTTGAACACCAGGTGGACTGCGGCATTCTGGATAAATTGCAGGGGTTTGATGGCACAATCGGGGAACCCAGCCAAAACAGAGTTGCAGTAGTCTAGATGGGAGATGACAAATGCCTGGATTAGGATCTCAAATAAAATAAAATAAAATAACATTGTATTTGTCACATGCGCCGAATACAACAGGTGTAGACTTTACCGTGAAATGCTTACTTACAAGCCTAAACCAACAATGCAGTTCAATAAATAGTTAGGAAAATATTTACTATATAAAATAAAGTAAAAAATAAAATAAAAAGTAACACAATAAAATAACAATACCGAGGCTATATACAGGGGGTACCGGTACCGAGTCAAAGAGCGGGGGTACAGGTTAGTCGAGGTAATTTGTACATGTAGGTAGGGGTAAGGGAATATGCATTGATAATAAACAGTGAGTAGCAGCAGTGTAAAACCTGCGCCAAATAAACCTACCATTTAAATTATAGACTGATCATGTCTTTGTCAGTGGGCAAACGTACAAAATCAGCAGGGGATCAAATACTTTTTTCCCTCACTGTATCTATCTTAAAATGAATGCACTAATTGTTAGTCGCTCTGGATAAGAGCGTCTGCTAAATGACTAAAATGTAATCCATACAGTAATACAGCATTGACATAAATAAGTTCAGCTAACGACAAACAACACCTAAATGATTCACACTACTAATTTCCAGAGGTGTGGACTCGAGTCATGTGACTTGGACTCGAGTCAGACTCGAGTCATGAATTTGATGACTTCAGACTCGACTCGACAAAATGTACAAAGACTTGCAACTCGACTTGGACTTTAACATCAATGACTCGTGACTTGACTTGGACTTGCGCCTTATGACTCGAGAAGACTTGCTACGAGGACTTGTAATGACTTGCAAAGGCTTGCTAAGAGGACTTGAAATGACTCGAAACTAAAATGTAGGACTTTGGACTCGACTTGAGACTTGATGGCTTTGACTTTTGACTCGACTTGGGACTTGCCTCATCTTTGACTCGACTTGACTCGGGACTCGAGGGCAAAGACTTGAGACTTACTTGTGACTTGCATAACAATGACTTTGTCCCACCTCTGCTAATTTCATACATTAGCGCTAGTATGAAACGTGTGAGGTGAGCTGAGGTAATTAAGTAGGTGAGTCTAGGTGCCACATTCAATCTGGAGCCAAAGACATGCATATACTGCCCTCCAGTGGTACTAACCTGTCAGTACACCATAGCGTTTATTAAATGGGATATCCTACCAGGAACATATCATTTACAGGTGTATCGCATTAGTGGAAACTCACACTGTTCTCAAAGCAGGCTGCCGCTTTTCACTAGCAGAAGTGACGTTTCGTAACAGGTTAGGCAAATTTACGCAGCAGGTTAGGAGAATAAACGTGGCAGGTTAGGACAGGGTTTCCCAAACTCGGTCTTGGGGCCCCCCCTGGGTGCATGTTTTGGTTTTTGGGGGGGGGGCAGTACGGGTGCTTCTCCTTGTCCAGCTTGGTCTCGGGGAACGTGTCGTTGAGGTTGTCGAACGTCATCTGGTCGAACAGGATCATGTTGTGGAACTTCTCCAGCTGAGAAGACTGGGAGAGGGAGAACAGTGAGGAGGAGAACAATGTGTTGACTCTCACTCCATACTCCAGTTTGCAGTGTGTGTGTGTCAGAGAGAGTGAGAAAGTGCGTGAGTGAGAGTGTTCTACTCTATGCATGTATTGGATGCTCACCTCCGCTGAATACTAGGCGGGCCTTGGACACCTCCAAGTAGGCAACTGCATTTTTATTCTGAGGGAGAAAAAAATACCATTACCTCAGAGCAACATGACTGGACAGAGACACATTTCAGAGATAAACAGAGTCAAATTAAGTCAAATATGCCTAACATTTAGGGCCATGAGTTTTTCCTGACCATGCACCGCCCATAGAGATAGATAGAGGACTCCAGTGCCCAAAACCCTGTTTTAGCATGGGTAGCGCCATTGAGGACTTTCACCATTTTGAAGTAGTCAACTGGGTGGAAATTCCTATGGGTTAAGTAAGGATCACACAATTCCATCCGGGTCATCAGGAGGAATCAGCCCATTAATTATACTCATGAGCAAACATTCCATAACTGCAGGTTGCAGTAAATCGCCAACCATGGCTTTTTCCTGTTCAAACAACACATCCAGGTGGCAGTATTCACCCTTTCAGTTTGTTTACCAACTCAGAAAAGTAGTAGAAGAAGAACATTGACTACTTCAAAATGGAGATGGCATCAATGGCGCTGACAGTGCGCTCACAGATGCCATAATGGGACAGATACAAAGAAGAGTCCTCTATCGTTCTCTATGGTAACACCCTGCCCTGGAAAAACTCCTGACCCTACCCATTTGACTTGTAACTCACCGCTTCTTCTTCCTGAGCATCGATGGCACTGGTCTGTGTGACTACCGGCACTGGAATAGTCAAGGCACTGAACCGTAGGGGGGGAAACAGCATCTAAATGAGTACCTTTATATCCAACGAATCAATCACATTGGCACATCAGGCGTGCACATTGGCAAAACCCTATTTTCTGAAGGGTTACACCTTCTTCTCAAACTCATCCACCATCCCTGCTCTGGCCACTGCAGTCCTGTAGTAACTCCAGACAGAGAGAAATCATAGGGATCCTACAAGCCAGTCACCATTGCCCCATTGATCCAATATTGCTATTAAATCAATTAAACTCAGCAAAAAAGAAACGTCCCTTTTTCAGGACCCTGTCTTTCAAAGATAATTCGTAAAAATCCAAATAACTTCACAGATCTTCATTGTAAAGGGTTTAAACACTGTTTCCCATGCTTGTTCAATGAACCATAAACAATTAATGAACATGCACCTGTGGAACGGTCGTTAAAACACTAACAGCTTACAGACGGTAGGCAATTAAGGTCACAGTTATGAAAACTTAGGACACTAAAGAGGCCTTTCTACTGACTATGAAAAACACCAAAAGAAAGATGCCCAGGGTCCCTGCTCATCTGCGTGAACGTGCCTTAGGCATGTTGCAAGGAGGCATGAGGACTGCATGAGGGCAATTAATTGCAATGTCCGTACTGTGAGACGCCTAAGACAGCGGCACAACGTCGCCTATGGGCACAAACCCACCGTCGCTGGACCAGACAGGACTAAAAAAAGTGCTCCTCACTAACGAGTCGCGGTTTTGTCTCACCAGGGGTGATTGTCGGATTCACGTTTATCGTCGAAGGAATGAGCGTTACACCGAGGCCTGTACTTTGGAGCGGGATCGATTTGGAGGTGGAGGGTCCGTCATGGTCTGGCCGGTGTGTCACGGCATCATCGGACTAAGCTTGTTGTCATTGCAGGCAATCTCAACGCTGTGCGTTACAGGGAAGACAACCTCCTCCCTCATGTGGTACCCTTCCTGCAGGCTCATCCTGACATGACCCTCCAGTGACATGACAATGCCACCAGCCATACTGCTCGTTCTGTGTGTGATTTCCTGCAAGACAGGAATGGCAGTGTTCTACCATGGCCAGCGAAGAGCCCGGATCTCAATCACATTGAGCACGTCTGGGACCTGTTGGATCGGAGGGTGAGGGCTAGGGCCATTCCCCCCAGAAATGTCCGGGAACTTGCAGGTGCCTTGGTGGAAGAGTGGAGTAACATCTCACAGCAAGAACGGCCAAATCTGGTCCATGAGGAGGAGATGCACTGCAGTACCTAATGCAGCTGGTGGCCACACCAGATACTGACTGTTATTTGGACCCCCCCTTTGTTCTGGGTCACATTATTCAATTTATATTAGTCACATGTCTGTGGAACTTGTTCAGTTTATGTCTCAGTTGTTGAATCTTGTTATGTTCATACAAATATTTACACATGTTAAGTTTGCTGAAAATAAACGCAGTTGACAGTGAGAGGACGTTTATTTTTTTGCTGAGTTTATATTGCTATTAGATAATGTATCAAGTTTATCATTGTGGGAGTTGATATTCTTCGCCAAAGATTGTATTTGAAAGTATTTGCTAAATGAGTGCCACTGATTTGGCAGAGATGGCATCGCTATGCGTCTTCAGGTCATTGAACATGCCTCTCTGGTTGAGTGGTACCCTCTCAGCGAATGCCGGGCCAGTCAATGGCCTTCTGGGCAACGCGGCGGCCTGCTCCCATCCTGTAGATCTGTTGGGCAGGAGAGAGGATACACTTAATCCTAAAAGGAATGAATAAATTCAACTCACATTAGACATTACAGAGAAGTATTAGAACTCAATATTCTCAATCTCAACTACACAATCTTCAAAGGAGGGTAAATCCATTTGACTTTTTGACAGCACCCCTTTTGATTTGAACGAAACATTCCATACATATTTTCCCATTGTAGAATTATTCTTTTTCCATTTGATTTGATTTATTTGACCATTTTAAAACACAATACAACCACACATGTAGATACAGTACCATGCCATTAAAATCATCGAGGATGACACAAAAAGTTGAAAATACATGAAAACAAAATATACACAAGATTATAACAGATTATAACATGAAAATAATCTCATCAATAGGGAGGAAATAGATGACCATGTAACGTTAATTGAAAACAATTATACTTTCTTTAAGCCTGTGCAGTTTTAAAGCATTTTGCCCATAAACTATTTCTTAACGTTTATCTTAAAACTCCCTAGCATAGGGATGGATTTTGTATGGTTTGGTACACCATTCCATTCCTTGGCACCAGTGTTAAGGAAATAGCTTTTTCCAGCCATGCTCCTATAGCGCAGAGGTCTGATATTGGCAACACTGGCTCTGGTGTGATGAAATTAAAATAACCAGACAGGTAACTGGGGGCAAGGTCATGTATAACTTTAAAAACCATCAACAGTTTGATCTGCATCACCCAGAGATCAACTGGAAGCCAGTTCAGTTTCCTGAAATGACAAGGACCAATGTGTGTCCTAGTGCTGAGCTTGAGTATCAATATCATTAGTTTGTTTTGGGCCATTTGAAGTTTGTATTTAAGATTTTTTGTTATGCCACTGAACCATAAGATACAAGCATAGTCATAGTCGCACTGGATCAGAGATGTTGTCAGGGTCCTCATCGTCTCTATATCCAGGAACTTGGCTACTCTTGCCAAGAACTTTGTCCTGGAGTAAACTTTCCCAATGACCTTCAGAACCATGAGTTCACCTGTCATGTGTTGGTCCAGTTCACATCCCAAGCATGTAACAGAGCTTCTTTCCTTCACTGCTAGACCATTACACTTGACCGAGAAGTTGGAAGAGTTTCTCACTTTGTGTTTGGAACCAAAAAGTATACATTCTCTCTTGACTAAATGCAGAGACAGTTTGTTGTCAGATAACCACTTACTGACTTTAGTCAGTTCACTGCTTAGGGTCTTTTCAACAGTCTCCTTATTCTAATGTGAAGCCAAGAGGGCAGAATCATCCGCATACAGGAAAATAGGGCATGAACAGGCAGAGTCTGTGTCATTTACATTGCATTCGGTATGTATTCAGACCCCTTCACTTTTTCCACATTTTGTTACGTTACAGCCTTATTCTAAAATTGATCAACTTTATTTTTCCCCTCATCAATTGGGGGAGAAGGGCCTTGGTCAGGGAGGTGACCAAGAACCCAATGGTCACTCTGACAGAGCTCCACACAGTAAATTCCATAGTGTTAAATATGCAGTGTCAAAGTACATTGACTCTTACAGAGTTATTACTACAACAGTTGGAGTAAGATACCGCCCAGTGTTGGTGAAAAAGTACGTTGTTAAAAGACGCAGTGTCAGACGTACTCTGGAAAGCTCCGCCCACCTACGACTCGTCTCAAACGGACCACACATTTTCACGGCGCCATTTTCTTCATGTGGAATGACTGCGGTAAGTTTCTCCTAAGCGACTATACACACATTATTTGTCATTTTAACAGAAGCAGCATTTAAGAATTACTTTATATCGTTGCTAACAGTGCACTCTAGTTGGTTTTAGGTCTTAAAATGTCGAATTTTAAAAAAGGCTAACGTTAACATGTTGTGACTGACTTCTGTCCAGTCCATGTGCCAGCAGTATTAAGCTAACGTTAATTAACATTAACTGACGAACATAACGTTCAAACTAGACAATGTCAGCCCGATTTATTGTAAGTTATGTTAATACAACGTGGAGGGGGATTGTGTACTTCTTGTTAACGTTCAGATATTACAGGAACATAGCAAAGACTAAGGGGAGTTGGCTAAACTAGCTACAGTTAGCTACGTTAGCTTGACTGGCTAACTATGTGCGGGTGGCATGGATTTATTATGTTAACGGCGGGTAGACATTAACCTTGGACACTGCTTAAGCGGTGTGCCTTTATTTTTTTCTGGATATTATACAAAATGACTTTCGGGTTTCAAAGCAGCAGCAGTACTGTTAAAATACTTAAGCACTATCTTAGCACACACTTATGGTGTAACGTTTAGCTAACATTATTCAATTCAATGTTATTTATATTGTCAAATCATAACAAGAGTTATCTCAAGACACTTTACAGACAGAGTAGGTCTAGACCACACTCTATAATATACCA
This sequence comes from Coregonus clupeaformis, assembly GCF_020615455.1. Lineage (NCBI taxonomy): Eukaryota > Metazoa > Chordata > Actinopteri > Salmoniformes > Salmonidae > Coregonus > Coregonus clupeaformis. The sequence continues at coordinate 62,680,857 of NC_059201.1, read as the reverse complement.
AGACCCAACAATTGCAGTAATTGTGCGGGCAAGGCGGTAACATTAATGTTACAAGGATGAAAATCAGACGTTATCCTTTTTAATGTGTTTGACAGTAACTTCAATTTAACTGGCCATTTCTGCAAAAGTGCTGATCATTTCTCAGCACTTTGGTGGCTTGAAACAATATTTTTCTTATATTTGAGGAAATACTGCTAAAATAAGACCATCAACTTTTTAACTGTGAGAAATTGTACTGATACTATTTGCAGGGAGCATGCTGCTTAAAGCTAAACTTGGAGATGTCCAAAAATTTGTCAGAATAACTGAGCCAAATCTGAAAGACTTTTTGATTGCAGGTAAGAATTTGACAATGTTAGTAATAACTGTCTGAATTTAGCTGTTTAAAATTGATATACTGGAATATTCCTAAAATGATGGGACATGTTAAGTTCTCAGGTTTTTGGAACTGGTCCATTTTTGTACGTCTAAATTTCTTCTGTTTTGCCCTTGGTAACTACACTTTAATTGTGGATGCATTGCTTAAGGTATAGTTATGATGCTACAAAAAAAAACATTTTAATCACTTAATAGTGTTTGTTTAAAACCTATTTTATAGGGTAAGGTAGGTGTACACAGTGAAATTATTATATAAATAATGATTTACTTTTGTTTACACAAGCTTTTATCCCTGTTTTTTCTAGCATTTGCAAAGTTTGGTGTCCCAGCTGTAACAGAAGGTGTGAAAATTGTTGACAGTTCAGGGACTGAATTGGATGATGATGTTTTTGAGGATATTATAAAGGATCCCTCAACTGGGGTGCTAACCATCAAATATGACTCAGGTTTGTTTCAGTTAATTAGACTAATTAATGAATACGTTATTTCTTTGTTTTATGAAGTTCATGGTGTCTATTATTGCAGAAAGCTTCCATCCACAAGTGAGCTTGAAGAACTCTTGCTGGCAGCTGATCCTCCTGAGGATGGCACTGAATTGGATGTTGACTTTGGTAAGATGCTTGTAAGCCTACCTTTTGTGTTGTATTGCAATATCAACATTATGTGTAAACATTTAAATATCAACATAATACTAAGAAGCTGGATCTGTGAAAGATTTACGAGTACGTTCTGTAGCAGTATATTGAACAAAACTTTTGAGATTTGACTCAGCCCTGTGGATGTTTTAGTTAGAGAACTTCTTGTGATGTAGAACTGCTGTCTGTCTGGGGGTCTTTTGTAAAGAAAACAACGTAACTGAAGTGTGTTAACATTGAACTTGTGTTGTTACAGGTTGGGACAGTGATCTGTCATCGGTTTTACTGCTTATACACCTGATTCCACCCTCCGCTCAGGGTCGGAAGAGACCAGGAAAGGTTTCCGCATCCCAAGCAGAGAAACATCTTGTGGTATTCAAGAAGGTTTGTATTTTTTCTAATTTGTGGTATGAACACCTAATATTAGGCTACAAGTATTCATTCAATATTCATATTCAATAAGAGTAGTGTATTGGCTCTTTCTGCATATTCTACAACTACTTGGCCATTAACTACAGTTTTCCCTCATTTGTCTTCGCAGACCGGAACAAACATTCAAGAGCATCTCGATGCCATCACTACTAGCGCTCAGCCCTATCTCCTAGCTGTTGGAGTTAAGAAGAATGCAATCCACCAGTTCTTCATCATTATCGACAAGAATGCCATACCTTGCAGGTCAACCTCTTCTCTTGTTGCTTTTGACGAACTATTTAAGTTACATTTTGTGTTTGGCACATCCTACAACACCATGCTCCACAACATGTACACTTTCATCCAAACTACAGTGTACAGCATCGATGCTGGCAAGGTCAAAGAGAGCCCTCGTGTTGCTGAAATCAGGGCGAGGTTACTTCATTAGTGCTTGAAGTTTCTCCTCGAACATGAAGTGTTTTGTTTGTCAGGCTGAGTTATCGAGTTCAAATATGCTTGTTAGGCATTTACGATTAGTTCACGGTTACTTGCCTGGAAAAAATCTCCGGCTTAAATGTGCTCAGACTGGATGTGGCTGTGCGTTTGGTACGTTTTCTGGTTTTAGGAAACATTTAAACACAAAACACACTGAGTATATTGACCAACAGGTTGACCCTGATGTTTATTTAAGCAGCATTGGAGAGGCAGTGACCACTAATGTAGAGGAGACAGCTACAACGTCACGGACAGTTAATGAACACGAGGTAGCCACATCTACTCTGTTGAAAAAGTCCAACAGGAGCACTCTAGATATGTGTGCCTCTGCTGTTACACAACTAAAAGCAGCTGGATTAAGTCAATCTACTGTAAATAGTTTTGTTTCCTCCATGGAAGAAGTGTTTTTGAGATTCAAAGTCAAGCTACAGATGCAGCTTTGCAGTGCTTATCTCCACAGGAAACTGAAAATAAGAACAGAATAGAACAATCTTTGCAAAAGTTGGAAAACCCTTTCACACCCTTAAATTCAGAAGCTAAACGAAATAAACACTTCAAAGAGAAATGGGGAATCGTAGAACCTGTTGAAAAGGTGCTTGGCACAAGATTTGACAGCAGAAGAAACAAAACAACTGGGACATACGATCAGGTCGTTGTAACTGACAAGTTTGCATATATTCCTATTTTAGAAACACTAAAGGCCATTTTTCAAAACCCAGAACTTGCAGACATGTTCAAGCCCAGGCACATGCCCAAGGAAGGTGTGTATGCAGACTTGAGAGATGCCGCCTATTTTAAAAAAAGTCCCTTATTCTCTATAGAAAAAGATGCCATACAGATCCAGCTATTTTATGACGACTTTGAAACAGCAAACCCCTTGGGGTCTAAAAAGGGTATACACAAATTAGGTGCTATATACTTTACATTAAGGAATTTTCCCCCAATCTTTAATTCATCATTGATAAATATTCATTTGGGTGCTCTTTTCCATGCGCAGGACATCAAGCGTTATGGTTTTAATTTGATACTTGAGCCACTTGTCAGTGATCTTAAAGTACTCGAGACAGAGGGACTTAAAGTTCCCAGATTGAAAGATGTGATTCACGGTACCATAGTTCAGGTCACTGGTGATAATCTTGGGTTGCATGGTTTATTTGGCTTTGTGGAGTCATTTGGGGCAAGGTATTGTTGTCGTTTCTGTCTCCTTGAGAAAGATTGTTTTCAAACTGTGTTCTGTGAAGATGATCCAAAAGTTGTACTACGAACTATCGAGATGCACAAACTGCACTGTCAAACTTTACAAACAGATCCTACACTACCTCATATCTATGGTGTCAAACGCATTTGTCTGCTGAATTCACTACAGTATTTTAATACAGCCAACAATTTTTCTGTAGATATAATGCACGATATTTTAGAAGGAGTTGCTCAGTTTGAAGTCAAACTTGTCCTGCAGTACATTAAGGAAAACTTCCTAAATGCTGAACAACTGGCTGGTAGAATACATGCTTTTGACTATGGATACAATCAGCAGCGAAACCGTCCACCTAGAGTAAAGTTGTTTGATGGAAGTAATGATTTGGGGTTGAATGCTATACAGTCTTGGTGCTTATTACGTAATATGCCTTTGCTATTTGGTGATTTAATACAGTCAGATGACCAGCACTGGCATCTTCTACTTTTGCTTCTACACATTGTTAACATTGTATTTTCCCCAGTCCTTACAGAAGGCATGACCATTTACCTCAAACATTTAATCATTGATCATCATCAGCTCTTCAAGCAGTTGTTTCCTGCAATCAATCTCTTACCAAAGCATCACTTCATGATTCATTACCCTCGTAATATAAAAAACATCGGCCCAGTTCTGCACATGTGGTGCATGCGTTATGAAGCTAAACATAATTTTTTAAGAAGCAATTAAAAAGCTTTAAAAATGTAACAAAAACATTAGCCAAAAAGCACCAAAGTTGTATGGCAATGTATCGAGAGTCCTTTAGCAAGGAAAGATTAACTTTAGGTTCGGGGAAGATGGTAACACTTAGTGAGCTCAAAGAAGGTCCCGAGATTGCTTTAAAATGTGGGTCTGTATTGTCTACCAGTGTGTTTTCTGCCAAGTGGATCAAACATCATGGTACAGAGTACCGCCGTGACTTCATTATCTGTACTGAGGTAGCATTTGAGATGCCTGTATTTTGTAAAATCAAAATTATTGCTGTGAAAGATGACTGTGTATTGCTCTGTGGAAAACTGATGGAAACAGTGTGTTTTGATTACCATTACTATGCCTTTAAGGTCAGGATGCATCCAGACAGGGTTCAAAAGGTGATCAACATTACTGAACTGTGTTACTTTAAACCTTTTGATGTTCAAATGAAGTATGGAACGACAGATTCCTCCTTGTATGTTGTTCCCTATTGCCATTTTATGGAAACCTAAGGTCAATGTTTTAAAAAGGGATTTGTATTCTTAATATATTTTAGCCTGACATAGTTGAGCTGTTAATAAAAATTTGAAATGCATTATTTTGTGGTAAGTTGTGATTTTTACTCACTTAATGGAGTATTTGGTGTAATTTGACACTAAAAAAGTGTAAAATGAATAATGCTGAGATTTATTTCCGTGACACTATACGGTGTTAGAATTTGACTCTATTTGAGCTTGTTTTTCACTGCAAGATAGTCAATTATCAACACAATAGTGTGTAACATCAACACTTATCAGAGTTATTTTAACCTTGAGTGTCAACTCCATGCAGTGTTAAACTGGACTGGAATCAAACTCAATCAGAGTTGATTTGTTATTTTAGAAGAGTAAATGATTAACTCTTCCAAGGGTAATATTTACACTCTCCAGTGTTATTTAACCTTTAGTGTAAAATTAAAATAACACTATTCAGTGTAAGCGAGTGTTAAATTTTTACTCTATTTAGAGTTAATTTAACTCTAAAATGTTAACACTATGAAAAGAGTCAAATTAACACTATTTCAGGGTGGGACCATATACACTCAGAAATAGTGTTAAATTTAACTCTTTAAGTGTTACTTTAACACTTCAAAATTTACTGTGCAGAGTTCCTCTGGGGAGATGGGAGAACATTCCAGAAGGACAATCATCTCTGCAGCACTCCACCAATCAGGCCTTTATGGTAGAGTGGCCAAACGGAAACCACTCCTCAGTAAAAGGCACATGACAGCCCGCTTGGAGTTTGCCAAAAGGCACCTAAAGAACTCTCAGACCATGAGAAACAAGATTCTCTGGTCTGATGAAACCAAGATTGAACTCTTTGGCCTGAATGCCAAGCATCACGTTGGGAGGAAACCTTGCACCATCCCTACGGTGAAGCATGGTGGTGGCAGCATCATGCTGTGGGGATGTTTTTCAGCAGCAGGGACTGGGAGACTAGTCAGGATCGAGGGAAAGTTGAACGGAGCAAAGTACAGAGAGATCCTTGATGAAAACCTGCTCCAGAGCGCTCAAGACCTCAGACTTAGGTGAAGGTTCACCTTCCAACAGGACAACGACCCTAAGCACACAGCCAAGACAACACAGGAGTGGCTTTGGGACAAGTCTGAATGTCCTTGAGTGGCCCAGCCAGAGCCCGGACTTGAACTTGATCTAACATCTCTGGAGAGACCTGAAAATAGCTGTGCAGCGACGCTCCCCATCCAACCTGACAGAGCTTGAGAGGATCTGCAGAGAAGAATGGGAGAAACTCCCCAAATACAGGTGTGCCAAGCTTGTAGCGTCATACCCAAGAAGATTCAAGGTAGTAATCGCTGCCAAAGGTGCTTCAACAAAGTACTGAGTAAAGGGTCTGAATACTTATGTAAATGTGATATTTCCGGTTTTTATTTGTAATATATTTGCAAAAATTTATAAAAAAATGTTTTTGCTTTGTCATTATGGGGTATTGTGTGTAGATTGATGAGGGGGGAAAACAATTTAATCAATTTTAGAATAAGGCTGTAACGTAACAAAATGTGGAAAAAGTAGAGGGGTCTGAATACTTTCCGAATGCACTGTATGCATAAATATATGTAGAAAGGGACTTTTTGGACCTGAATGCCAAAACATTCAAGAGATAAAGATGCTCAAATCGACCTATTTTGCCTACCCCACCATACCATGAGACATCCATGTCTTCATCACTGGAAAAGATAAACGGTTGAGATTGATATCATTTAAAAGCTTACAAACAGGGTAGTCAAACTTTAATGCGGCAATCAGCAGTAGAAACATTAACAAAGCGGCCTCCCCGTTCCTGGTTCGGTAAAAAGCTGAGGGATGGGGCTGGAGAAATGTTATCACTCTCAAATTCATAGACAGAGCTACGGATGCAAGGATTTACCCTCCATGATATCAAAATTATAGTTTTAACCAGGAAACCCTGGTGTAAAGGGATACAGTGGGGGAAAAAAGTATTTAGTCAGCCACCAATTGTGCAAGTTCTCCCACTTAAAAAGATGAGAGAGGCCTATAATTTTCATCATAGGTACACGTCAACTATGACAGACAAATTGAGAAAAAATTTTCCAGAAAATCACATTGTAGGATTTTTAATGAATTTATTTGCAAATTATGGTGGAAAATAAGTATTTGGTCACCTACAAACAAGCAAGATTTCTGGCTCTCACAGACCTGTAACTTCTTCTTTAAGAGGCTCCTCTGTCCTCCACTCGTTACCTGTATTAATGGCACCTGTTTGAACTTGTTATCAGTATAAAAGACACCTGCCCACAACCTCAAACAGTCACACTCCAAACTCCACTATGGCCAAGACCAAAGAGCTGTCAAAGGACACCAGAAACAAAATTGTAGACCAAAGTAACAAAGCCTACCATCAGACACACTACGCCGCCAGGGACTCAAATCCTGCAGTGCAAGACGTGTCCCCCTGCTTAAGCCAGTACATGTCCAGGCCCGTCTGAAGTTTGCTAGAGTGCATTTGGATGATCCAGAAGAGGATTGGGAGAATGTCATATGGTCAGATGAAACCAAAATAGAACTTTTTGGTAAAAACTCAACTCGTCGTGTTTGGAGGACAAAGAATGCTGAGTTGCATCCAAAGAACACCATACCTACTGTGAAACATGGGGGTGGAAACATCATGCTTTGGGGCTGTTTTTCTGAAAAGGGACCAGGACGACTGATCCGTGTAAAGGAAAGAATGAATGGTGCCATGTATTGTGAGATTTTGAGTGAAAACCTCCTTCCATCAGCAAGGGCATTGAAGATGAAACGTGGCTGGGTCTTTCAGCATGACAATGATCCCAAACACACCACCCGGGCAACGAAGGAGTGGCTTCGTAAGAAGCATTTCAAGGTCCTGGAGTGGCCTAGCCAGTCTCCAGAGCTCAACCCCATAGAAAATCTTTGGAGGGAGTTGAAAGTCTGTGTTGCCCAGCGACAGCCCCAAAACATCACTGCTCTAGAGGAGATCTGCATGGAGGAATGGGCCAAAATACCAGCAACAGTGTGTGAAAACCTTGTGAAGACTTACAGAAAACGTTTGACCTGTGTCATTGCCAACAAAGGGTATATAACAAAGTATTGAGAAACTTTTGTTATTGACCAAATACTTATTTTCCACCATAATTTGCAAATAAATTCATTAAAAATCCTACAATGTGATTTTCTGGATTATTTTTTCTCATTTTGTCTGTCATAGTTGACGTGTACCTATGATGAAAATTACAGGCCTCTCTCATCTTTTTAAGTGGGAGAACTTGCACAATTGGTGGCTGACTAAATACTTTTTTCCCCCACTGTAGGTCCATTCTATGAATTATATTTATATGATTGAAATGACACCCACCCTGTATTCAAGAGCATGTTGTGTCTCAAACGATGGTGGGCACAACACAAAAACCTCAGATGATGTAAAGTAGGGTCTAAACTACAACATATGGGAATATGAAAAATATCAGAGTTCATGAGTTTTTAGATAATTGACGTTAAAAGTTAAAATATGTCAATTGTTATTAAATAACATTTTGACAACCCTGTTTGCAAGCTTTTAAATGATATTAAACGCACCCGTTTATCTTGTCTAGTGATGAAGACATGGATGTCTCATGGTATGGTGGGGTATGCAAAATGAGTAAACTTTGAGCACCTTAATCTCCTGAATGTTTTGGCATTCAGGTCCAAAAAGTCACTTTCTGACCAATTCTTCCATGGACAAACATGTATGGAAAGTTTTGTTTAAATCAAGGGATGCTGTCAAAAAGTGATTGAATTCAAATAGATTTACCCAGGAGAAACGTGTCATGCCAAGACACATGATGGATTCAGTTGGGTATTGCTATTGGGTTTGCTCAGCTACCATTTCAGCACTGCTGTCAAGAAACAATGTGGTGACACTTGAAACAATAGTCACGTTTTGAATTATGCAAGCATGCCAACGCTTGTACTTTTCTTCTGCAGATGAGCAAAACGCTGTTTATTCATTGCAAGCACTAATGTAAAACGTAACTGCATGTTTTATGCTAACTCTGCAAACTAAATGTTTGACAACATTGCAAGTTGTTCGCACCAATACTACAGCCAAGGTCGGAATGCAAATACATGAGATTTCAGACGAACGCCGACGTGTAGGAAAGGTAACAGTAATGATTATATGCCGTGCATGTGCAGAACAAGCACACGTTGCATAAACTAATATTTCCACAAATGACATAGCTACTAAAACGTTTTATTTACAATACTTTAATTTTAAAAAATACCTCACACGTCCAGGCGTTTACCCATACTGCGCAACTGTGGAAGTGCTTCTATTTCCTTGGTACATCCAATGGTCGGGAAACAAAATAATGAGTGTATATCGCCCACTACCGTGTTGGAGTGTGAAGTGGTTCCAAACACGAGGACCCTTGCGCACTAAGCGCACCACTCCAAAATCAGGACGGGTTTCTTGGAGATTGTCATATTTCAAAAATACTGAACCTCCTCCCAATTTCGCTAATGCTCCCTAGTATACTTAGTGGTGAAAAATGCCATATCATTCCAAAACTGTAGCCTAAACAACCATGGGAGAAATGAAGACACATCATCACTTGTTGAGTAGGCCTATACGAAAAGCTTGGTGATGGATGATAAAACGGTTCATGGGCAATTAAGAAATGACATGATAGATGTAATAATACTAGTTGAAATCTACTGTTTTTGTGTTTAATATGACAGAGATTAATAAAACAAAATCATAGCATCCAAACGTCATTGGTCGTTCCAACTACCGTTTAGCTTAACAAATGGCAACAAGACACAGTTAAAACAATATATCAAGGAAAATCTTATGAAAGCGTATGATTATAATTATTATTAACACAATTTTATTAAATTATGATCATAGGAGTAGGGCTATTAGTGGTAGTGATGGGCATATTACAACAGCCGCACAAGTCTAGTCTTGTGAAGGTAGCCTATAAATTCCGTTATTCTTGACAAAGTAGGCCTAATTCGCACAACAATTAAATTGTTTTAGAAACATATATAGCCTAAGGATATTGTTCGTTTAAACATGGAAAGTATCAAGAACACTTTTGCTGTTTTTGTTGCAGCAATTTACCATTTCAGTCGTCATAGATGAACGAATTATACAAATATTATTCAGAATAGTTGGAGGCTAAATACTGAACCTTGAAATGAGAAATTGTTGTTACATTTCTAATAAGAGAAAATGAGGAGATAATGTAGGCCTACATTGGTTCCTGTAAAGTCAATTTCTCCTTTCAGTCTTGATGTTCACCGTGTGACGTAATACGTGTAATCAGTGTTCATTGACCGAGACAAAAGCATTCCAACAGAAGTTTAAATTATAATGTTTATTTACTGAGCTCAGTTTTTACAGATATAACTGAATAATTAAAATAAGACCATGTATGTACACAGTACAGATACAGAGATATTTTATAAATACCAATATTCCTGCGTGTTCTTCCATCAGAGTTGCAGGACACGTGAACACTATAATTTACAATGATTTATTTATATTTCTTGAAAATAAAATCAATTTTATATCATACAAATATCCCATTTGTAATTGGTCTTAAGGTCTCTACTCTCTAATAGTAAAAAAGTACAAATTGTTTATGCACATTTGTTTTCTACAGTAATATTTCACTCCATGAAAAGAAACACCGGATTTACAGAGTTTGCAACTGGAAATAAATGCGGCAAATGTACACATTCATAATGTTCCATAATTGTATGCACGGACAATTGAATATGAAAAATCGTCAATATTGAACAAATTAAACAAATGACAGACATTTTACAGTTCAAGTAAGCTTTCCGAGAGCTCAAGATAGGCCTAGTTGGTATTTTAAGGCACTTTCAATAAGGCTGTTTTAAGTACTTTTTCGTTGCATGGCGCACAGGGCTATATTTTACGCACCATGATATTGACGTTGTCTAGGCCTGTTAAAATTACATAAACTTAATGTTAATGCCCCCCTTTGTGTATAATCGAAATGGATACAAAAATATATAGGTCTAGTGATCAATTACACACATGCTGTTAGTTGCAAGTGGCAAACGGGTTGTGTTTTAAGGCCTCACGAGCATTACCAACTTGGCTATTGATAATTGCTCAACTATCAGAAATCGCTATCAGAAATATACAAAATAAGGCCTATAGGCCTTTGTTATAAAATGATCTTGCAATCACCTTTTCCAAAACGAATGTGGCCAACATTAGGCTAAGAATATCTAGGCGTGAGAACATGTCCCACAAGTATTGGCCTATTTGACTTTAATGAGCTTATACAACATATATCTTTAAATGATCTCTGTCGCTTAGACAAATATAGGCCTATGGGCTTTCTGGGAAATGATGGCTTTCTTGAAAAATATATCCACGTTTCAGACAGGGGGTAAAGTTAAGTGTTGCAACCATATTTGAAGACATAAATGACATATAATTTTCTCTCAAATGTAAATACACAATCTAAGTCAAGACAAATAATACATTCCATAGGTGACAGGTCCACCGAAGAGTCCCGGAACAGGTAAAGTGTGCCTGGGGTAGGCGTTAGAATGTCCGTAGAGAGATGGAGAGCCCATGTGCGCTCCCAGGGGGAATGGCAGAGCAAAGGCAGGTAGCATGGGTTTCGACGCCAGTTTGTATTTTTCCAACTCGGCCTCCTGAAGTCTCTTGGCTTTAGCCCTCCTGTTTTGGAACCAGATTTTGACCTGGGTCTCGGTCAAATTGAGGGAGTTGGAGAATTCGGCTCGCTCCGCAATGGAGAGGTACTGCTTTTGTCGGAACTTCCTTTCCAGAGCGAGCAGCTGGGAGGTAGTGAAGGGCGTTCGAGGTTTTCGGTTGTTTTTATGTTTCCTTAAAGGACATGGAGGTGGACTTAAGCTTCCTGGAGGGACAAATAAATGAAAAGGTATTGTTATTAAATGGAAAACTCGAGAACGGCTGACCCTTTAATACAACACATTTCACTGCACCTATGTGACAATAAAACATGATTTTTTCATCATAATTAGTCTCACCAAACAACGTACGCATTTAAGGACTTTGACATAAGGTTTATACCTGCACCATGGATTTTAATGGGTAGGCCTACCAATTTCCCAATTCCAAAATAGGCCTATGACAAACTTCGGAACAGACAGGAACTTTGTCTAATGGTGCACAGTTTAGACCTATCAGGCTACTCTGAAATAACATTGTAATATGTAGACTGTTATAGGGACATTTCGAGGCAAATTCTATTGATTTATGGATAGACAGGCACGACCACAGTGATGACAACAGATGTGAAGTAGGCTTATAACGATCTAATATGTGAGGTAATAAAGATCTAATAAATAGGACAACATCAATAATAGACTAATAATAGAAAAACTATGAATAATACTACTGCTAATAATATGGCTACTACTACTACTACTACTATATTATTATTATTATTATTATTATTATTATAGACAAACAATAGGGAATAGTTGGCCTAATTAGTTGACCAAAGCATTGACAGCCAATAACTCTGGAAGGAGGGACTTACGAGGGGGAGTCGAGAAAGATGAAGTCTGGAACCAAGTGCTCTGGTCTTTCTCACAAAAATCTGGATTGTCCTCATTCTGACAGTCCGACACGCTCTGCGAACTTTCCGGGGAAACTTTCCTCTCTGCGTAAAAAGTCCTTGGAGAAAACTGTTCGGTGCTCTGCACCGCCGCCGTCACAGGCTTCCGTTGAAGTAGACCCGATTCCGAGGAGGGAGAAGAATAGTAATTCCTGCAGGTTGTCTTCTTGGAAATCAATGATTCGACGCTGAATGGAAGACTGCTCGTCTTCATTTTGTATCCTTTGTCGGTTGTCATGTCTTTGGGTTGAAGCTCCTCACCCTCCATATCCGACTCTTCTTTCTGGTGGAGTTTAATCTCGTGGGACGGAGACCCCGGTAGGCCAACGGGATTCATCTCAAAGGGATACGGGGCCATACACCTTCGCCTGGCCAGCTCAGGGGAATCGGATCGCGTGCGAGAGTATGGTGTCCGGTGCTGTCCTCGCGCTGTCAGAATATTGCCCAGTAGCTAAACTCACTAGATGGGGTCGTCTATAAAAGCGCAGTAAGTGTTCACCTCTCCGCGCCGTCCAATCATCGTCTCAACTTGGCCTCGTGACGTTCCCAGCTCTCCTTTCCTCCTTCCCCATTGGCCCGCTGCCTTCCAAGAGACATCAAGAGGCCGGTTGAAAGCGACAAGAAGTTTTAATCATACAGACCCCGTGCGGAGCTGGTGCATTGATAGCTCAAGGGTTTTTTGTCTCCGCGGAACACAAAGTAGACCAATTTTAGCGCAATTAACCAGTGGGGAGGCCTCATGAGTATTTACATCCATTAGTTGAGCACTCATTGGAACCTTTCAATTAATTAATTTCGCACCTGAGAACGTTTTGATAAGATGCAGAAGAATGCGTAAAAGTAAATGTGGGTAAAGTTTGCTCAAAGTGTCAAAATTCTTTGTAAGGTTATGAAGGAATCCTTTTAAATTATTATATAGGCTAAAATAAAAAAATATGAGACAGGACAAAAAATATGGGAATACACAAATACACAAAGAAATTGATACTCATTAGAATATTAAAAGTCATCTAAACATTTATGAACAGACATAATGAAGAAATAAATCGATTTGCTATGACTGTTGGTCACACAGCATTATGCCAATTTAAAGGCCGTCATGGACTTTTTAAAGTTTACAATAGGCTCGGTTGAGAAGCAACAGGCGTTTTTTCTTCAGGTCAAACTATTTAATAAGCCAGACAAGTTGTGTTTTGGAAGGCGCCAGCCTCTGCGGGATCAAAAAGGAAGCTACTTCGGGGAGAAAAGGGAACGGTTAACTCCACTTAACCAATTGTCCTCGAAATATTTAATAGTCCAGTGCATAGCTGCAGGAATGAGGCACAACCACGGACATTAAAGACGGTTAGCCTGTTTCACTTCTTGGAAGAAGAGAACAAACATGATCAGGTGATAAGAGGGGCAGTATTTCAAAAATGTTTTTGAAATGGAAATAGTCAAATGAACAATCAGGAATAAAAACAAAAATACAAAAGATCAGGAAAAAAAGACAATGCAATGAATATTGATTTTGATTTTTTAAATAAAGCCTGTTAATTCATAATTATAACAAATATGGAATATTTGGCATTTGCCATCAAATACTTTCCACAAAGTAAAGTAAAAAAAAAAGAAGACATTTTAAAGGGACAATTAACTGCCTTTAAAAAAATCCTTTCAATATTAGGAAAAATAAAATAATAACTTGACAGTTTGTATATCTGTGGTGTCCTGGCCTGATTTCATATGTGTAGACCAAGTTGTCTCTTATCACAAAACATTATTTTGTAGCACTTTAGAGTGGCAGCATAGGCCTTATGTGACCACATATTATTTCCACATTAATGCCAACGGGATTCATCTCAAAGGGATACGGGGCCATACACCTTCGCCTGGTGTATGGCCCCGTATCCCAGATTGCAGTGCCTCCAGTCCACAAAATAAGCTCCTAAAGTTTAGTCTCATTTCCTTCAGGGGCTTTGTAACATAATGATTCTCTCAGACGTTCTCCTTCACTAAAAGCATCACTTCGCCCTAGTGTCATTGATGTCAACTATCTTTCATGACGTGTATCATCCCAAACCGTCACCCTTCTGCACTCCCAACATGATACCACATTAAATAACATCATATAATCCAAGATGGCCTCCCTGGCATGGCCAACCCCACCTATCTCAGGACCCCACCGAAAGCCTGCTTGACTTCCAACAGTCATCAGCAGGATCAAATACACAATTAAGATTTGGTAAAGTGCAAAATGGCCGCCTAGTAGGCCACAAGCGGGGGGTTTGTGTTAATTGAATTGCCCCATCGCTCTTAGGTTAATATTCTGGCAAGGAAGACACTTAGAGAGACAGAGAGAGTGCATGGTCACTCCAAAACACTGGAGACCCACTCAGCCCTCTTTGGATAGTCTTTGTTACTCTTCACACTTCAATTTACAGCTTAGTTGGATTAAAGGGTGAATAATTCATTATTTGAATCTGGCTCTTCATGAGGAGGCACGTGTGATTGGTTCACATCACTTGACTGCCAGCCAGTCATTTTTGGTTTATGACCTTATGTGAACTTAATAAAGATGCACTCTCAAACTTTTGTTTAATTTCAGCCACTAGTTTTGAAAGTGGTGCTCACGAACCAAAAGTGGTCCCCGTTTTTTGTGTGCTAAGTCATCCAATCGTGTACTACCTCATCCATTTCGTGTGATATGTTACGAATTTGGAAATTGTTATGATATCATCCGATTTTTGCAATTCGTGTGATATGTTACGAATTCAATTAGTGCAATATGATACGAATTTGTTGTGCTTAAGATCCCCTAGTGCATCTTTAAGTCACAATATGAATGAACTTGTGTCACACATTAAGTGTAATTGGTCCACGTCACTTCATAATAAGTCATATTTGGTTTATGACTTTATATGATTTATGTCACACCATATGACTGTCATGTTTGGCCAACTTCCCAAACTGATATAGTTCTGTGGGCAATCAGGCTTTTTCTCAAAGCAACATAAGGACAGGAAAGATTGATTGATTGGTTTACTCTGCGAAATGACGTTGCCACGAGCAGCACCGCAGATATTGCGATGAGTGAGATGCACGACTTCACTTTCACACAAGGGTTCTTTGTAAGGCAAAGTGTTCTACCTAGAACCGTTAACATCCTAAGGAAGAAAATATTATTTGATGATTCTTTGGAAGGCAAGAAGGGTTCTACATAGAACCATATATAATATTTCCCAGCATGCTCTATTGCAGGGAGATTTTCAGAATTGTTTGTTTTACTGTAATATCTGTGTTTTTGCATGTACATTGATTGGTTGATTAATTTTATGCTACACAAAGATAAATAACATACAGTTTCCTAAACATCCAATCTGTTGGAGTTATTGCACCCGTTACTGAGATGGTTGTTCCAGTTTCGATGATTGAGGTAGTCTCAGTATTCAATCTTCCCTACCCTGGCAGTCATTCTGAATGCAGGTTGCGGGTGATTAACAATTCCACTTGTTGGATATCCTAACTCTGGCTGGATTCCCATAGGAATTACACATAACTTTGCAAGCCAGCATAATGTGACTTGCAGGCCTGATGTGGCCTGTAAACCAGGAGATTCCTAACAACACTGTGTTTGGGTATAACTAGGCCCTCAAAGAAAGGCCTTATGATACATACATTGTCATAAATAATACAATTTTAAAGGCTAATAAGGCCGTTGGAACCATTCATAGAGGGTTCTAGGAATAACCGTCCAAAGATAAAAGGGTTCTCGGTAGAACCTTTCATAGACGGTTCTAGGAAGAACCTTTCAATGATAAAGTGGTTCTTGGTAGAACCCTTCATAGAAGGTTCTAGGCAGAACCCTTCATAGAGGGTTCTAGGTAGAAGCGTATACAGGGGGTTCTTTGAAGAACCCTACATAGAGGGTTCTAGATAGAATCCTCTGCACAGGGTTCTACCCAGCACCAAAAAGGGTTCCCCTATGGGGACAAACCGAAAAAAAAAACCTGTATGGTTCTACTTAGCACCTTTTTTTAGAAGAGTGTAGGTCATATCACTGAGTCTACCTTTAACTGTAAATTCAAGGTTTCCACTTTTTCCCAGGATCAGATTTAGCCTAGTCCTGGACTATAATGCACTTTCAATGGAAATTCTCCATTGAGAATGTTATTTAGTCCAGGACTAGGCTTAATCTAAGTCCGGGAAAACGACCCTAAGACTTGGCTCCAAATCTCACATATCATTCAAATACATTTCCAAATATCTGAATGAATAGTTACAATAATTTACACCCCCCCCCCCAAATGAGTCAGTCATTATCAATATTCGAACCGCTGTGACAGTTTGTCATAGATGTTTTTTCAAGCCCTAATTTGGGAGTCTACCCCTGCATTTTCATGTCTAACTATCTGCCTCTCTGTCTCCTCTCTCTCTGACTCAACAGGCACTCTCCACAATCTCCTAGCCCAGCTGTTTTAGGTTGGAGATCCCAGCAACCATGTACCCTTCAGTCAATCTAATCTCCCAACTGTCGTGCGAGACGAGGATGAGAGCCGAATCATAGAGCAACACAAATCCATGCAGAGATTTACCCGATACAGGTACTACCCGTAAATACATCTACATGTGAATTTACAAGAAGTTACAGTAAAACGTTCCCCCCTGATGTTCGGCCGGGGTCTTCGGTTTCAGACTTTCAGACCCCTTCTCTCCTAGACCCTGAAAATGCATTTCTGTAACAGCATGCAGGCGAGTGAACTGTGTCAGATGTCATTACCGAGTTTGAAAGCAGATCTGTCCCCCAAGGTCGACCCGTTCGATGGGAAACACTTTCCTTCGGCACCCGAAATAAAAACTTTGTCTGTGTCACAAATGGCACCCTATTCCCTATGCAGTGCTCTACTTCTACATAGGGAATAGGGTGCCATTTTGGACACAGCCTTTCTCTCTCGTATGGGGACATTTCCAATATTCTCATGCTTCGATGGAACCACTCAGCCAGTTCGTAAAAGCAGGGGCCAAGTTTGGGCAGAGAATTTAGACAATGTGAGAAAAATAACTAAGTTAGATCATCTTTATAAGGTTCAAAATGAGTGGTATGGAAACTGTGACGTCACGAGAGGCTATACAGCTTTCAGCGGGATTGCTCAAGTAGTGCAAGGAGACAAGGTTCAAACAAAACAAGGATTTTATTATAGGTCTTGGGAAATTAACGAAAATATAACAAAATTCTGTTATCTTGTGGCTCTTTAAGGGTTAACAGTTCAGGGATGTCTCTTCCACATCCAAAATCATAATTCTCACTCGCTCAGATAACTTTTCCCCCGCCTTACTGTAGTCCACGTTGCAGCTAGTGGCCAACCCAGCAAAAAGTCCTTCCAAATGTCTCTCACGTATTTCCACAGGTGCATATATCCAAAGGTGAGTATTTCCCAAAGGTAAGTATCTCCAAATCCTTATATTCCTCATGGAAGTGGACGTGCAGCACTCTTGTCCTCCAGAGAGCCCAGGTTGGAGACTGTGTCTCTTCCCTTCCCAAACCTTCAGCTCATCAGCTCCTCATTTGTTTCAGCTGCGTGGGAAGATTGGCCATAGAGGGGTGGAGTTCCCGACCATACCAGCAGATGGAGCCATAGCTGTCTGGGTTTGCAGCCACCTCAGGGGGATGTAACGTCCCTCCAGGACACAGCCTCTCGTGACATCACACATCCCCCTCCTCGGGACCGACGTCCTCGTCGGGGTAAAGGCAGCGAAGAAGGCATCACGCCGGGAGAGGGCGTCCGCATTGCCGTGGTGCTTGCCAGACTGCTCTCTCTTCAACTCCTCCAACTCTAGGACCAGGGACTCAGCCTCCTGTTGTCTCTCCTTGAGTTTCTTACTGAACGCATCAGCCTTGGTTTTAGCAGAGTTTAGCTTCTGTTGAGCAGCTTTCAGTTCCTTCTCTCTCTCTGCCTCCGCATTCTTCATCTTGTTCTCCAACCCCTTGTACTTCTCCTCTGCCTTCTTCTGGACCTCCTTACTACTGCTCAGGGTCTCCTCACACTCCTCGATGGTCCTGCGCAGCCTCTCCAGCTCCTCCTGTTGCTTATGGAAGGAGCTCTGTTGGAGTTTAGCCTGGAGGATATCTAACTCTTCTGTCTTCATGTCTAACTGTTGCTTTAACAAACGATACCTCTCAGCGGTCCCCTTCAGACCAGACAGTTCTTTGTCCAGATTCTGTAGCTCCGTCTCTGTGTCGGTCTGGGCACCTGCCATCCCTATCAGAGCCCGGGCGGGAGTGAGTAACTCGGAGGATTGCACCGGAGCCTTCCCAGGATGAGTCTTGCCTCTCCGTTTCCGAGGTACTCGGGTTATCCTCTCCTGAGACTCTCTCCAGAGTGGGTAAAAGGCTGGGCAGTCTCGTCCAATTAGGACAGGGACGGGGAGGGAATCAACCACCCCGCCGTCGTGTGTATGGTTCCCCGTGTGCTGGTCATTGTAAGTTCAGTAATGGGGTATTCTCTGGTGTCCCCATGGACACAGGAAACTGGGAGGACTTTCCCCGGGGTCAGACACGTGGGGCCCACCAAATCCTTACGCACCAGGGTGGCCCGGCTACCAGAATCCAGTAAGGCCTCCACATCATGGTGATTCACAGTTACCGGGCAGGTGGGGGGTCGATCTGGGCCGCCATCTACGACTCCCAAGAGCGAGGCAAAACGGTGTGTGGGTGCTGAGCTGGAGGACTCCGCAGTGGGCATAGGTTCATCGGCTGGTTTCCCACACTGCCAGGAGATATGTCCCATCTCCCCACACCGGTAACACTGTCGAGTTTCCCCCTCCTGGTGTACTCTTCTTGGACCCGCCTGGTTTCTGGCTCCCCCTGGAGCCGGGATAAGTCCTGACGTGGCTGGGTTCGAGACCTTGGGGTCCTTTGGACGGGTTCTTCCCATTTGTGGTGGGGCCGCACTCCTGGGGTCTTTTCGGGAAGCATTCAGCATCTCCGCTGTGGCCTGGTACTTTTCCACAGCTTCCACGGTCAGATCAGCCGTGGTCAAGGCCTGTTGACTGATGAACCGTTTTGCCTCATAAGGCAGGGCGCGTAGGTAACGATCCACCACAACGGCCTCCACCACCGCCGCTGCTGTATTCCTCTGCGGATCCAGCCATTTCCTTGCGATTCGGACAAGTTCATGCATCTGCGCCCGAGGAGGTTGGTCTAGTTGGAAGGTCCAGCTGTGAAAGCGCTGGGCCATACCAAACTTTGTGAGTCCATATCTGCTGAGGATCTCAGACTTCAGGGCATCATAGTCAGTAACCTGGTCAGGGCCCAGGTCCCGGACAGCATTCAGCGATTCCCCGGTTAGAAAGGGGGCTAACAGACCAACCCACTGTTGCTTGGGCCAGGCTTCCCTAGTGGCCGTGGCCTCAAATGCATGCAGGTATGCCTCAATGTCATCGGTAGCTCCCATCTTAGATATAAAGTCACTTGCCTTTATTGGGCGGGTATTTTGGACCACCCTCTGTCTCTGCAACTGCAATTCCTCTGCCTTCCGAAGGTTGGCTTTCTTTGCTCCTCCAAGAGAGCCACGTTTGCTTGCATCTGGGCTTGCTGGCCAGCAACAAGGGCTTTCAATATGTCCTCCATTTCAGTCGGGCGGGGAGCCTACGGCCAACTTGGAAAACTGGGTGATCAAACCTTCGGTATCCTCCTCTGACATGCACTATTAACGCTTGAGCGTGCCTGTATTCTCCACCATCTGTGACGTCACGAGAGGCTATACAGCTTTCAGCGGGATTGCTCAAGTAGTGCAAGGAGACAAGGTTCAAACAAAACAAGGATTTTATTATAGGTCTTGGGAAATTAACGAAAATATAACAAAATTCTGTTATCTTGTGGCTCTTTAAGGGTTAACAGTTCAGGGATGTCTCTTCCACATCCAAAATCATAATTCTCACTCGCTCAGATAACTTTTCCCCCGCCTTACTGTAGTCCACGTTGCAGCTAGTGGCCAACCCAGCAAAAAGTCCTTCCAAATGTCTCTCACGTATTTCCACAGGTGCATATATCCAAAGGTGAGTATTTCCCAAAGGTAAGTATCTCCAAATCCTTATATTCCTCATGGAAGTGGACGTGCAGCACTCTTGTCCTCCAGAGAGCCCAGGTTGGAGACTGTGTCTCTTCCCTTCCCAAACCTTCAGCTCATCAGCTCCTCATTTGTTTCAGCTGCGTGGGAAGATTGGCCATAGAGGGGTGGAGTTCCCGACCATACCAGCAGATGGAGCCATAGCTGTCTGGGTTTGCAGCCACCTCAGGGGGATGTAACGTCCCTCCAGGACACAGCCTCTCGTGACATCACAAAACCTATATAGTAGATGACCCCTAATCTAACTCCTAGCTCAAGTAATACGTTTTTACAGCTGAATGAAAGCGTGACTTAGGCCTATTTATCTCACAGTTGGAATGGCCCCTGACACTAAATAAGGACTAAGGAAACTCGTAAAAGTAATCAAACACAATCTAAATGAAATTAGATTTCATACACAATTGGATTTGTGTGTGACACAAGGAAGGTACTGTAGCTGTATAGCTTGGAACCAGACTGAGAATTTCAATCTAATACAGTGCACTCTGCAGACAGTGATTACATCCTTAGATGACTATATGATCACTAAGCAGTTGATCACTACAACCGCATTCACTGTAAGCGTTGTGCACTGTACAGCAAAGCTGAATTCTCAGTCAGAAGGAACCCGGGGTGAAAGGTGCAGAGCTGAGCTGTCCACCAGTGAACTGTGAATTCCCTAATGTAGTGATGTCGGTGCCTTGGTGAGGCCCTGTACAGTGACAAACAAACCGATCATTTAGAAAGTGAGGAAGAACTGGAACCCAATACGGGTGAGATGGGCTTGACAGACAGAAACACAATGGCTGATGGGTAGTGAAACAGAGTGAGAAGGACACACTTGCTGACACCACACATGAGGATGGGGTGAGGGGACACATTCGTTGGCCATCGCCATCCAAACACGCCACTCTCTCACCACTCTGCTCTCACATGAGTCTGTATGAGGAGAGAAGTGGAGAATCAGCGGCCCAGAATGGTGTGGATTTTGTTAATGAAAATGAAATACATACTAGAGAGGGATTTTGGGGGTGGACCTGCCAAAGTCAATTACTTAGTCTTCAGTTTGATCAATTCCTATTATGTGTCAGAGATAGAGACCGAGAACTGCATGGCTTAAACGGTACGTGAACAAAATTGAGAGGCATCCCCATACATTTCACATGAGAAAATAGTTTGAGTGTATTTTATCTTGAAAGTTCCTTGCCTTGCTTCATTTGCATCCATCTTCATTTAACTCAAACATCAGGAAGCCAGGCAAGAGTTCTCTCCCATTTAAATTAAAATGGTTTAAATAGCATTGCCTTGGGTTGCAGGGTGTCCGTGGAAAATCTCTTGACCTTTCATTTGACTTAACAAGTCGAATCTATCCACATCAGACCAGCTTCAAGCCTGCAGTTAAATGCTGGTTAACATTTTTATGCCAAAGCCACTTCCCTCCTTGTGGCAACAGTGGCATCAGTCAGTGAGCACTGGTCCTGGTCGTTGAATGCATGCTGGGTAATAAGAGAAGTGTTGTCGCAGAATGCACAAGAGTGAAATGAATCCCCAGCTACTGTATTTGATGAACACTACTGTACCTTTTCTACCGTTACTTCAAATAAAGGTGCTTTGTGGTTCTGTTACATTTTTGAGGGCCATAAATGAAATGAGCCATTGAATCGTTTTTGGTTCTTTACTGCACCATTTGATCTAGCCGTGTACAATAACAATGAAAACAGTTAGCCTACTACTGCTACTCCCACTACAATTGAACTATAATGAATAACATCACTATAATAACTGAAATATATATGCTGATGATGATGATGAGTCTTTATTGTGATGAATTACTTTCATCCTATCTGCTCTTTACACAAAACAAGACAGATTCTCTAGCGGGCCTTGAGCGAGAGGGAGGGAATTACATATAGTTGCCAGCAGAAAGCCTTTAAGGTAGTGGTACACCGCAAGAGGTGACAATGCAATTAACCATTTTCATTTGACCTCCGCCTTCGTCGGCCATAGAAATCAGCATTCTTGAGGAAAGTCTCGAGACAATGCGAGTGGGCGAGCGAGGTTTGGGAATACAGGGGACAAGGAACTTAGTGTGACTACTTTGAGGTCGCAAAGGCAACCAAAGAATGTCACCACAAACTCCTACTATCTTCTCAGCCAAAATTGTGATGCATTATATTTGAGAAAACCCTAGGCAGCAGCCTCAATTTTCTCTTCACTCTTGGCCGGCATTTCAAACTGGGGCCAAACCAGAAACTATTGCATGAATTACAGCAATTTAGTATATATTATATAAAAACGCTCTTTTCACATAATAAAAACAGATTGGCTGAAATATGGGCTGTGAGTGAGAAAAGGGTAGAATCAACCGTCCTTCTGGGGTTTTTGTAGTCAAAATATCAAATATTTAAAAAAGGTGTGTGTTTGCGCGAGTGTGTGTTTTGATCAAAAGTGTGTATGTGTGTGTGTGTTTGGGTGATATAAGTAGTTATCAAAGCAGCATTTGTTTTATCCTGATCCGGAAGCCTTGCTATGTGTGTGTCGTCACACTTTGTCAGACCAAACTTGTGACAGCATATCCAACCCATCTGGTTCCACTGAAAATCAAATGGATATCCATGGCTATTTACAGCCTCATAGAGATTGTTTTTATCATTGAAAACCAAAATATACTCTAAATCGTTATTATGTTATATGAATAAAAAGATACACACACCATTCAAACTTACTATCAAATCAACGAATAATCACAATTAAAAAATAGTGTGATTTGTATCAAAAACGTTCAAAAAGGGCATTTTTGTCATTTTCTTATTGAACGTCTCATGCCCTGACACCAAATTAGTTTCGCGATAACCCTTGTCACGAGAAAGATAGTAGACACTGTTGAGTAATGTTCCCATAGGTCATATTGTGACCTCAGAGAAATGTGACACTATTTATAATATGATGCTACAGTGGCTTGAAACAAATGCCCCTTTTGTAATGTTTTGAGCAAAATAGCGATAAGCTCATTCAGAGTCAAAGGGAATGAGACTTTATACCGATACGTGATAAAACTTCATGCCAGCTAGGTCATCAATATTACTAAACCCATCCTTTTCACCTTTTGCAATACTAGTCGGTCGTTTTAATCAATTTTTAAACTTTGAAGTAAGTATCTATAGTAGAGATATTTAGATCAGATAAATGTCATGTTTTACCCTAGGGTCATCTGTATCTTTCACATAGGGTCATGTGTATTTTTCACAGTGTCATTGTGACTTTTCAAAAACCACACTCTATCTCCATTTTAAAGAGATCCCAATTGGTTCTTCACTATAGCCCTTGATCCTGCCGAATTGCACTTGTTTGATACTATAGTACTAATAATGTTATTACAAGCAGTAAAGGTCAGGACAAATAGTGTGCTCTTGAGCCGTCTTGAGATTACAATTTCAAAGTCCTCCCCATGAAAAAGCCCCAACAATGGAATGGGCTGGCAGAGTTAAAATGCCCTTTCAATAAACAATCACGGGTTGCTTTTCAATGGGACTCACTGGAACCAAGTGAGCAGTGGGATTGGCTTTGAAAAGATGGAGTGATGGAGAGAGGGAGGGGGGAATTGTAGGTTGTGACGGAGGAGTTGAGAATTTAAGAAGATGCCTCCCGAGTGCCTAGCTAATACAAACAATCTGATACAGGCGCACACATTTAATTTAGTAGGTCACTTAGTAGTTCTCCCTCCCCCTCTCTCTCTTTCTGTCTCTCTTTATCTCTTTCTCTTTCTTCGTTTTCTCCCTCCCTCCCTCCCTCCCTCCCTCCCTCCCTCCCTCCCTCCCTCCCTCCCTCCCTCCCTCCCTCCCTCCCTCCCTCCCTCCCTCCCTCCCTCCCTCCCTCCCTCCCTCCCTCCCTCTGAACAGAGGGTGGACAGGAAAGTAGATGGGGGGTCTTCTTTTTGTGCTATTGCTTAATGAGCTGGAAAATACAATTGCACTTTTCTGACTGTGAAGAAGATGGCCTGGAGGCCCTTCTAAATTAGCCGTGGTAGGAAGGAGGAGGAAGCCTGGAGGGGATAGAGGCTTGCTGAGCGGCCCGAATAGGGAGATGCCGAGGGGGGGCAATCCTGTTAGGGAGAGGGGGGGATATGGAGGATGGAGGAATCGCTGTTGCATATTTTGGATTACTGGAGCGGCTTGATAGAACAACAGACTTGTTGCAGCGTCAAGCGCTCTTCGAGACTCATACAGTTATAGCAATACATGCTACAGGTAGCTATGCAATAATTAGCTACTGTATGTGTTAATATGTAAGGAAAAGTGCCATATTAGGTATGCGATAATATGTCATATCAGAATTGGATGGATCAACCCCCACATGCAGAGCAAACTGATAACGTATTATAACCTTTATATAACCTATAGCTTTTATTGACTCACTATTTCACTCATCATTCCATTGAATTTCCTATTCTTCCTCAGTTCTATAATGTCAATAGAGGGAAAAGTCCTCACAGTGCATATGCCTCCTCTATACCATTATACTATAGGCCCCTGGGTGCTCTTCTGACCGCTACGCTAGGCATCTGCTGCCTATCGGGACCCCTATGGTCCTGCATGCCTATATCTGCATTCTAATGCCTCTGTGTCCTGCTGGGTTGGTAGCTTTAGCTATGTAATTGATGGCTTCCACACTTCGGGACCCGGGCCCTTAGCCTCTCTCTCTCTCTTTCCTCTCTCTCTCTCCTCTTTTCTCTCCCTCTCTCTCTCTCTCTCTCTCTCTCTCTCTCTCTCTCTCTCTCTCTCTCTCTCTCTCTCTCTCTCTCTCTCTCTCTCTCTCTCTCTCTCTCTCTCTCTCTCTCTCTCTCTCTCTCTCTCGTTGTTGCTATATCTCTGCTGTTTTGGTTGGGGGTCTTTGACTGAATTGACTTCATTCATTGTCCTTCTATTCATAGAGAAATTATGAGAGCGAGAGAGACAGAGAGAGAGTATGTGTGTGTGTGTGGGGGGGGGTGACTTCACGTTGACGACAAAGAAAGAGAGTGTCCGCCACTGGCGATATTTAGTGAACTCCAAAGGGAACGTTTTCATTCTCCTCATTCTCATTCTGCAAGTTTGGCACATGCCTTCTGTTACTAAGTGGCGAGGGCCATTGAAAGGGGGCCTACATTAGTCTATTCTCCTCTCCCACTAGGTGCCATGGACTTACAGCCCTGGCAGCTGCTAAGCCTCTTTATACGACCATAGAGCCCTCTCTGCAGGTGAGCTAACCCTGCCAAAGAAGCAGCCTCACAGCCTCTCCAGTCCGCAAAATATGGGGCTCAATGGGACTTTTCATTTGGGAGGGGGGGCTGAGTTGACTTCATATGTGCTGCTATGGTATATTGGGACATTCGGAATGCCTTCAGTTCATAATAGCGGTGCCGCTGCTCTAGAAACATATAACTCATGGAGGTGGAGTTACAAAGCCATGCCTGAATTTGTTTTGTTTTGCCTTTTGACAAGCACCAAACGCTGGCACCATCCTCCTGTGTTCCGTCTTCCCTTCTTCAGTTTTTTCTATTATTTTCTTCTCTCAGTCAGTGGCATTACTTTTTTTCTTCTTCTTCTTCTTCTTCTTCTTCTTCTTCTTCTTCTTCTTCTTCTTCTTCTTCTTCTTCTTCTTCTTCTTCTTCTCACTCCCTGTGATGTGAGCTGGGAGCTGTTGCACATTACTCCAGAGGTGAGGTGCCTCTCTCTCTTCTTCTTCCCCTCAAAGGGCTTCACTGTTTCCCCCAAACTGCCTCCAAGCTGGGCTATCTATTCATTTAGTTACTTAAGTATAATTGCTCCCCTTTGAAGCCTCAGAGAGGCAAATAATTCGCTGTGCCCTGGGGCCAGAAATGGTCAGTGATCCTTGGACCCCTCCCTCAGCCCCCCCATTGGGCCCCGCCGGCCCGAGAGCGTCGGATACACACACACACACACACACACACACACACACACACACACACAAACACACCGCGAGAGGCCGGCTCCCATACGGTGAAGGAATAACACGGCCAGGGCCCGCTCAATTTCACCTCTCCTTTTCATCCTCTTTTCACTCTTTTGAAACCCTTTTTTATTAACAACAGCTTTTCTCCTCTCCTCTCTCATACTGCGGCGCCGCCGGGAGGAGGAGGAGGGGGGGATGAGAAGGAGGGGTGAGAGGATGTCGGCCGGAGGTGTCCCTGAAGATGTTTGTATGTGGTGCGGAGCAGAGTCACAGCTAGATTCCCCCCCCACCCCTCACCCCCCCCTCTCATCAATAGCAACAGGTCAAGGAGGCATTGAGAAAACAGCCCCCACACTCGTCTCCCTCCCAGCCCCCCGCGGTTCACATTGCTATAGAGTGGACTCATGTTTCTTATGACAGGCCAGCTAGACCTCAGGGCACACAGTGAGAGAAAAGGATTCTTTGGACCGGATTGGTCGATTATCAGGCAGCAGCAGCAACTTTTCCACTAGTGGTTTCTATCTACCGGTATCAATGAGTATTGGCAGAGCGGGGATAATGCATTTGATTTGAGGTAAAATGCCCTTCCTTTGGTCTATAGTGTAAACAGGATATAGGTGAAATAATATAGAACTGGAAAACTACACAAAGAGGCCATTTAAAACTACAAAATTCTCACAGTAATTGTCTACACTAACTACACTGTCGTTGTAATCTCATAATAAGGTAATAACCTGAGTAAAACTGTGTACTGCAAACTATTACCAGGGTGGAGTCCCTAAAATCCCTAAAAAGTGACAGGCAGAGACAGGAGCAGACATTTTCTTATACAAACAGAATAGCCTACAACGACTAGACTACACGCCATATTTCCAATGAAGACTGCTGATAAGTAAAAAATAAAATAATAATCCAAATTGAAAATTGCGCAGTTCCTTTCCGAGGAAAAGTTTTGGTATGAAGAAAAATAAAACTTCAAAAAAGCGTAGTTCCCCTTTAAGGTTGCCATTGCGAAGGGGAGCCAAATCAATGTGGACGGCCGGCCGTTAAAGCCAACCTGGTTATGAATGCTGCATTTTAACTTGTATCATTTTGACTTTGAGGTTTTTAAGAGAGAAGCATTCCCCGCAGTCACGCCAGCTGGTAACAATTCTTAGACATATTACGTGCTGCTGTCTGCCAAACGACATACCTTTGGGCTATGTTTTCAGTGGGCTATAAAAGCCAATAATGTAATTTTGATCTAGTTTATCAGATATCACTCAGTCCGGTCCTACACAGTTTACATAGGACGCCGTTTAAGGTTTAAAGTGCTGGGACAGGAGTTTTTCAGGTTTTCTTAGGAGAGCACTATTTTATTTTCAATATCGACGGTCGACATGGCGCTCGCTCACATTACTTGTTTGACTTCTATATTGGGACTCAGTCGTATAAGCCTAAGCAGCCAAGATGGTTGAGCTGTGGAGTTTAGCTCCCACATTGTATCTACATATGGTTTGAGGTACTTCAAAATACACATTACTATAAGTATGTGGTAGTCCACAGAGAAAGACAGAGGCTGCGTCCCAAATGGCACCCTATTCCCTACATAGTGCACTACTTTTGACCAGGGCCTGTATAGGGAATCGGGAGCGGGGTAAAGAAGACACAGTAGCAGACTTACCCCAGCGACGCCACAGTACCTCCCTAGTGGTCTGACCGGAAGTTCTGCCGACTCATTGGTGACCTTGAACTAGAATGGAACCTTCCAGGTCTAAAGGTTTGCCCATTTAGGAAACCTTAGGGGATGGTTGGTATGTTTCATATACAGATGTCTAATGTTTGTGTCAGATGACATTATGGTTGATATGCACAGACACATGCATGTATCGTATGTATGTGCAAGTGTACACACACACACACACACACACACACACACACACACACACACACACACACACACACACACACACACACACACACACACACACACACACACACACACCCTCTAGTGTATGCCATCTGTTGTATTTCTGTTGTATTTCTCTCCCATAATGATCAAAGAATGTAAGTGGAGTAAAACACAACCACAACAAGGTAAGATGACCGAGGAGGATATTAACTAAGGTTTTCCACTTGCGTGTGTGTGTGTGTGTGTGTGTTGTGTGTACGCGTGTGTCCGTGCACGAGTGCGTTTCTACCAGATCACATGTATGCCCAAATGGAGGCCTGCTGTGCGAAATTACTCGCACTAACGGCACTACACACTTTTGTTGCAGGAAATCGGACAGCTGCACTGTAACTGCTAAAACGGCGATAAAAACAAACCCAAATTGTATCATGATGTCGGGGGCAATTTAACCCTTCATCAGAGCAAACCAACACTCTCAAATAAAGCAAATGGATTTATTGACTAGTTATGAGACACTTAAGAGTCTACACCTATTCCTCTCAGTGCTACGTGGGCTTGTCTGTTCTGTTCTACGTCTATGGAAGAAGACGCTAAAAATAAAACAACTCAAACCCGACCAGGGGTGTCTAATAAAGTCTAATTAAAGAACGTTATATTACCATGGTAATGTGCTCGTCTAAAGAGATCATTAAGTGGTCTTGTTTTTTTATGAGTTTAATTGAGAAACAAACTGTATGTAATGAGACTAGAGCTATGTCTGGCTGAGAATGGCCTGTTAACTAGCTCTTAAGGTGTGATGATACGTCAATAAGTCCTTTGAGACGTATATTGTAGATGAGGTAGACATGTTAGGACATCAACACTTGCGGGTCTAAAACGGGTTTTGTCCGTTGTGGCAGGGAACGTGAGCGTTATTTTCTGTGATCAAGTTGCCGGTGATTCCTCTCTCTTTATTTGTCTCAATCATTTCAGAGAGGAAGGCTGCAAAGATGGACCCACCGTGCATTACATCTGTTTAACATGCTCATATTCAATTACACATCCATGATATTCATGTCATTCTGTGGTGTGCTATGTCGTTGACTTGTGTGTATGGTCTGTAGCCACTAATGAATGAGACAGGGGGTCCCACTCCAGAGATCCATATCTTCCCTAGGGGTGTTGCCGGGCTGTACACGGCCACTTATAACAAGTCTCTGGACACTGACGAGTGTCAACTGTCTGTGTGTGTGTGTATATCTGTCTGTGTGTGTGTTTGTGTATGCGTGTGTGTGTTTCTCACTTATAACAAGTCTCCAGACACGGCCGGGTGTCAGCAGCAGAAACACGCGGCCTGGCTCCGGATGGCCCGACAGTATGCAAAACGGCACCCTGGGAGAATCAGCTCTTTCAAGTCCAATTACCCAGTGGAGCCAGTTATTTCAAAGGCCATCAGTAGAAGATGTTGGTTCCGATAAGGACCCGGACACATGTGTTCCATCACACTAATTCAAACAGGGTTTCCCAACCCCAACTCTAACTCCAAAACCCAAACAAAACCTTTAACCAGCCTCGAGCAATATGACAAAAACTAACTGATTTAGCAAGGGACATAACAACTGTATTAAAAATAATAGAATAAAAAATATATATGTAATGGTGCATACAAATAATTGTATGGAATATATTTCCTTTAAAAAATATATGATTATAGCTCGCACAGCAGGATATGAGTTTGAGAAAGTGTCTCAATATTGTTAAACTGGAATTCATTGTGCCTTATAGGACGAACTGGTGAAGTGAAATCTTTAAAGAATTATCCTGGCGATGGCTTTCCAAAACCTCCAGAAATCTGATTACAGGTCTGTGAGAGCCACAAACAATGGCGTGGCAAGCCTGTCTCTGAACGGTATGTCTCGGGCCAACTCCTGCTCTCTGCTCTGTTTTCTTCCGCTCAGATCTAAAGGGAAGGAGAAGAGCATAATTCATGTTGTTTTTACTGGAAACATACTGTACAAATTTACAGTCAAAAAGAGAGAGGGAAAAAGGAAAGTAAAAAGTGGGAAACCCCTACTAACACTACTGTGGTTTGGGCCAATGTAAACAATTTGTTTTATAGAATCCTTTTTACTAAAGACCAGGGAAAAGCAAGAGTCAGTGAAACATTGAGTCCAGCTTTTACAGGGAACTCCTGTTCATCATGCTTGATGGGAAAACTATAAAGACGATCTTAGAAATATGGCCCTTTGTAAGTCATTTCAAAAGGTTTTTGTACGGAGGTGAGTATATATCAAAAATAAAAAAAATGACCAGTTCAGATTAACATTATTGATAATGACATTTCTCTTCACATCCTATGACAGGTATATGACTCCATATTTTAGGTCTAAAACCATAGACAGCCTAAGTTACTGTAATGCACTGAAGTTGCTCTGGATGTTCTTTACTGATCTGTAAGATGTATTTAGCGTTTACAATGTATTTTTAGGGAGTATTATTAGCTCCCTGGCAGTGAGCCCTCTTCTCAATCCTATCCCTTTAATGTTAAATCATCTGGACATTAAAATATTTCGGTGAGTTACAAGACATGACATCTCGGGAAACATACAACCAAGGTCAGAGATGGAGCTCGTTAAAGGGATTGCACACAGCCACAAATTCAGCGGGATCAAAAAAATGTTTAGTTAACTTAAACTTCAGTCCTGGGGAAATTCAGCTTTGTAAGTAACCCGCCCCCGAGGAGACAAAGAGAGTCCTGTGGTAGACTGAGTGGTAGTGCTCCCCTGTCTCTTTGTGTTCATCACGGCGGGGACGTTTTGTTTGTTATCCACAAAGGTTTAACAAGCATCACAAGCAATGTCTGGATCACACAAGCTTAGAAGAGGATATATGAATATAGAGACAAAACATCAAAATAACCACATACTGTAATGTCCTTTTAACATCTTTGTGATGTTAGATCAAGACCATATTTCGGTAAAGGTCAGATATCATTAAAAAGTATTGCGTGCAATGGTTTAGTCATGGGACAAAGGTTCCTTCTATGGTACTGTCCTTGAAATGTGGAATATTTAATATTCTAAAAAGGCATGTAAAAGAAAACACATATCTTATGGTCTTTGATCATCATAATCATCCACTTTTGAATCTGAATTAGTTTCTGAATGTCTAAAAGATTGCAGATTTAGAGATACCTGTACACTCTTAGAAAAAAGGGTTCCAAAAGGGATCTTTGACTGTCCCCATAGGAGAACCATTTTTGGTTCCAGGTAAAACCGTTTTGGTTCCAGGTAGAACTCTTCTTGGTTCCAGGTAAAACCATTTTGGTTCCAGGTAGAACTCCTCTGTGCAAAGGGTTCTACATGGAACTCAAAAGGGTTGTTCCTGGAACCAAAAAGGGTTCTCAAAGGGATTTACTATGGGGACAGCCGAAGAACCCTTTAAGGTTCTAGACAGCACCTTTCTTTCTAAGAGTGTAGTCATCAAACTGTAAGACACACACACACACGCACACACCATATGATCCAGGTGTGCTGTTCTGAACTACTGATCTCCAGAGCTCTAAGCTCTCTCCCTCTCAGGTTGAATCTCCATTGTGGAGTTATGGTTATTGTTATGCTCCGTTTGCGTAACGTCACAGCAAAACAACAATTTGCAACTCCGACCGAGAACAAAAGAGCTCATAATAAAAGCTTGCGACTTAAAACAATGAACACATTTTTTTCCTCAGAGGGATTTTCACTCAAGAGCAAAGAAGAAAGTGAATATAATGAAACCAAGCAACTTTGTTTCGTCAAAGCGGAATTTGTTGTCGTAGTTATAGAGCTGAAACAAAAAACCAGAATGATAATAGGACAGTGGTTTAAGCATATGGCACAGTGACGATTTAAACAAATACAAATAATAATTTGATGAAAATAGTTCAAAACGGAAATCAAATTTATGCTTACACAATCATTTTTTGTGTGCATATTTTCTAAATTCACCTCAATTAACAGTATAGATTTGTTCCCATCCAATTATCATCATCATGCCAAGTCTCAAAATATAAAATACCGTTTTACCATCACACACAGTGTAGAGGTGCTGTGATCTGGAAATAACTACAGCTAACCCCAACCAGGAAGTCAACAGGAAGAGCCCTAAACCATGACTGGGAACTCAGAGATTTAATTGGCCAGCCTGTCTGCAGGAATTTTGGTGTGGCAAATTAATTGACTTAAAATTCCCTGGTGCTTTATCAACACAGGGAAGTGTGTGTGTGTGTTGGGGGGGATCTCTGTGTGTGTGCGTGTGTCTGTGTGTGAAATGCCACTGGGCCGATAACTAGCCACCTCTAGTAAACGGATCTATTACAAACGGGCAATTTGAAACACATGTTATTAGCTATTTTACGACAGGTTCCCCCCTTTAAGTGATATATTCCTGTGTGTACCAAAGGATTTGGAGTCGTCTCGGTGCCAAATTACTCACTTTTTGATTGATTATTTGTTATGTATTAAAGGAATAGTTCACCGAAATTATATATATTATATTTCTTTGCTTACCTTGAAAGCAGTTTATGGAGTGACTGGAATCCAAGACAAGGAAACAAATATCTAAATATGTCATATTGCTGAACTACAGCAGTAGTAGTAGAGTCTCTTTGGTTATAGACTAAGTAGAGGGAGTGTGTATTAATTCATTGCCCTCTTAACAGTTATATGATTTTAACTGCAACTCATATGTGAGAAAAAGAAGACATTTGTCAAATTAAATGATTGAATTCGATTTTCAGGTGAGATTGAAGCTTCCAAATAATCAAAACCAGCTGGCAATTAACCTAATGACGGAATATATCACATCCAATTAGAGAGCCTCCTGCTTGTCAATCACGCCTTCTGTGCACTCGTTAAACAGAAAAACACAGTCAGATAATGATCGTTTTAAGAGACATACTTCTTTCTTCCTCGGCAGCTTATCTGATGGACTGCTACTCATTTCAGCCAGTCAGGCAATGACAGGTCCTGTGGATAGAAAAACCCCTTTAACTCTTTAAGGCAAAGGGCCAGGGTCACCCTTAACCTTTGGAATCTATTGCCGCCTGATTCCCTGACTCTCTCTTTTGCAACTGACTGACAAATGGTTTCCAATGGAATGGCAGATTCTGGTTGGGAACGTCAGACTTCAGAGGGTTTTTCCCATGTAGGACACCCCGCAGAAAGATCGAGACCATTTACACACACAAGCACGCTCAACCCCCCCCCCCACACACACACACCCCAAAGACCCTTCTACTGTAATCCCCTAGAGAAGGTTATCTCCTCTCTCCGCTCTCCACTCCATCAGAAAAACTGCAGCCCAGCCAGCAGCTCTCTCCTCTGCTCTGTGGTCAGTGTCTTTAACCCCAGATGATAACACTTAGGCTGGCCGTAAAGAATAGGCCTCCCTAAAGTGATCCATTAGCGATCCTATTCCCCCAGAGTGGGGCCTGGGCCCGGTGTCTACTGAAACAAACCAGGAAGCCTTGAAGGAAAACAGCATGGCAGACAAGTACCGAGATCAAAGACTCCAAAGACTAAGGCTACCTCCCCCCACCTCCTCCACCCTCCTCCTTTCCCTCCCTCTCTCTCACGTCAGTCTCCTCAGACATAATCCTGTCTTCCTCCCCAATGTTTTCAATTAAGGCCCTCCTCTGAAAATGTTTCAGATTGTAACGTTATCAATTAGTCAGTGACTCCAGCGAGGTTATTTAATGGGCCCGGGAGCTGGGAGTTTTGATTTAGAGACTGTCAGGGAGATGTAAGGGAAAGATGTCCTGCTCTTAGCTCCAGTCAGTCTGATTAAGCTATGGGTTTGAAGTTCCATAGGAATGTACTGTAGCTGGAGGCCATACCTTGTGGATTCCACGTTCTGTGGTTTGGTCCCATATACTAATGAGGAGACCGATAAATTTAAACGCAAAGGTTTGCAAGCATTTTTTTCAAAATACTTTAACCCGTTACACTCGTGGGAATTGGCCTATATGGATGGGGCTAAATTGAAATGCTTCTTACAGAAGACAAATGCATAACCATGGTAACAATTGAAAGGTAACAGTTTGGAGATTATGGGAAAATTATTAGACCAAATGTGAGCACACAACATTTCACCTGACACAAGACTGAATCCAAACATTACACTGTTGATTTTATATGCATTTTACGTTTACTGTACTTTTTGCCGCATTTGTTGATAACAAAATATGAAAATACTCTGAATACATTCAACAACATGATAACAATATTCCTGGAAAATGTGGAGTAAGTGCAACATAAGACAAACAAATGAAAAGTGTTTGAGTGAGAGGACTAACTGGTGTCTCCATGTTGCCACACACCTCTCCAAAGTGTGCACAGTTCCTAAGCAATTTCAATGCACTTTTATGACTCAAAGAAGTCTTCAACTACAAGGTGCTTTTTTTTTGCTCTCCTAGTTGTGCCATTGAGGAACTAGAGCAAGCACACTTGTAGATGTTTTGTTTGGAACACAATACTGCATCACTGCCATCACACAATTACTGTTGTTGTTTACGCAATCCAAAAACGGTATAAATCGCAATCTGGGTCAGGTGGGCATCATCTGAAAGCTTGTTCTATTGCCAACATTACTATCTAAGTTCTAGAATACAATCTTAGGCTTTCACAGGGCAATTCAGAAAAACTGATCGTAATTTTGGTGAGCATAGAAACTGAGTCATGTTTACATTCAGGTGCGTGTCCCGAGGCTAATGTTCTTCACAATAGACAAACATAGGCTCATTCTGTTCAGAACAACCCAGGGTATGATGCCACGTCATCTTGTAACTGTACATCAAACATAGTGATCATAAATGACACTGCATATGACTGAGTTTTATGATATGGAAATGTGAAGTGCAAAAGCGGTATTTATTATAATCGTCAACATCTCATCTTTCAAAATACATCGAGTCCTCTTAACTTACAGCATTTCCCTCACTCAGACAACAAAACATTTCAAAAGTTGTCCAACTAGAAGGAGGGATGGGGGCAACTTCTTGTCGCGCGTGATGCTCAAGTTCAGAACGGCTGTCAGTCAAAACCCATACAGCGCTGTGAAGCACAGAGCCTGAGCTCTGACGTCATTTACAGCATATTACTGTACAGCCATGACGTTCCAATGTAGGCACTTATCAGTGTCCAAATCTGCCATTTTCAACACGTACAGTGGGGAAAAAAAGTATTTAGTCAGCCACCAATTGTGCAAGTTCTCCCACTTAAAAAGATGAGAGAGGCCTGTAATTTTCATCATAGGTACACGTCAACTATGACAGACAAAATGAGGAAAAAAAATCCAGAAAATCACATTGTAGGATTTTTAATGAATTTATTTGCAAATTATGGTGGAAAATAAGTATTTGGTCAATAACAAAAGTTTCTCAATACTTTGTTATATACCCTTTGTTGGCAATGACACAGGTCAAATGTTTTCTGTAAGTCTTCACAAGGTTTTCACACACTGTTGCTGGTATTTTGGCCCATTCCTCCATGCAGATCTCCTCTAGAGCAGTGATGTTTTGGGGCAACACGGACTTTCAACTCCCTCCAAAGATTTTCTATGGGGTTGAGATCTGGAGACTGGCTAGGCCACTCCAGGACCTTGAAATGCTTCTTACGAAGCCACTCCTTCGTTGCCCGGGTGGTGTGTTTGGGATCATTGTCATGCTTAAAGACTCAGCCACGTTTCATCTTCAATACCCTTGCTGATGGAAGGAGGTTTTCACTCAAAATCTCACGATACATGGCCCCATTCATTCTTTCCTTTACACGGATCAGTCGTCCTGGTCCCTTTGCAGAAAAACAGCCCCAAAGCATGATGTTTCCACCCCCATGCTTCACAGTAGGCATGGTGTTCTTTGGATGCAACTCAGCATTCTTTGTCCTCCAAACACGACGAGTTGAGTTTTTACCAAAAAGTTATATTTTGGTTTCATCTGACCATATGACATTCTCCCAATCCTCTTCTGGATCATCCAAATGCACTCTAGCAAACTTCAGACGGGCCTGGACATGTACTGGCTTAAGCAGGGGGACACGTCTTGCACTGCAGGATTTGAGTCCCTGGCGGCGTAGTGTGTTACTGATGGTAGGCTTTGTTACTTTGGTCCCAGCTCTCTGCAGGTCATTCACTAGGTCCCCCCGTGTGGTTCTGGGATTTTTGCTCACCGTTCTTGTGATCATTTTGACC
Source organism: Coregonus clupeaformis (assembly GCF_020615455.1). Taxonomy (NCBI): domain Eukaryota; kingdom Metazoa; phylum Chordata; class Actinopteri; order Salmoniformes; family Salmonidae; genus Coregonus; species Coregonus clupeaformis. The sequence goes on along the minus strand of NC_059201.1, from coordinate 62,644,706 downwards.
CCACGGGGTGAGATCTTGCGTGGAGCCCCAGATCGAGGGAGATTATCAGTGGTCTTGTATGTCTTCCATTTCCTAATAATTGCTCCCACAGTTGATTTCTTCAAACCAAGCTGCTTACCTATTGCAGATTCAGTCTTCCCAGCCTGGTGCAGGTCTACAATTTTGTTTCTGGTGTCCTTTGACAGCTCTTTGGTCTTGGCCATAGTGGAGTTTGGAGTGTGACTGTTTGAGGTTGTGGACAGGTGTCTTTTATACTGATAACAAGTTCAAACAGGTGCCATTAATACAGGTAACGAGTGGAGGACAGAGGAGCCTCTTAAAGAAGAAGTTACAGGTCTGTGATAGCCAGAAATCTTGCTTGTTTGTAGGTGACCAAATACTTATTTTCCACCATAATTTGCAAATAAATTCATTAAAAATCCTACAATGTGATTTTCTGGATTTTTTTTCCTCAATTTGTCTGTCATAGTTGACATGTACCTATGATGAAAATTAGAGGCCTCTCTCATCTTTTTAAGTGGGAGAACTTGCACAATTGGTGGCTGACTAAATACTTTTTTCCCCCACTGTATATGGGTACAAGTGTATAGGGCTACAAGTCCAATGCAGCCATTTTTTTCTCATTTCTGTGGTTGTTTTAAATTAAAATGGTAAAAAATAAACAAAAATAGCTTCTTAGCAAAGGGCAAAGTCACATTTTAAAGATTTAAGTCCTTTAAATATGCACCTTATGATGACAGCATAGGTAGGCCCTCACACGATATGTCACACACAACTGATTTGTGGGTAGAAACAAGAAAACTAAAAAGGTTAAGATTGAATGTGCATTTCTACAACAGCGCAGGCTCTCACAGGATATATATATATTTTCTAAGGTTAAAACGTGTGAATTCTTTGAAAGAACTCATCCACCTGGTCAATTCATGTCGGCATTACAAAACATTGAGGTGTTTTTATTTATGTGTTTTTCATAGGTGAAGGTAGGAAACACAATTATTGGTATTTTCTTTGGAAATATTTGGGATTATGGGAGTATCATTGAACAATTATGTTTGTTGAAAAGCAGAGCTATATTTCAAACCTATTTCTGAGTGGTAACTAGCATCTTAATTAGCTTTGGGCGGGTTGTCACATACGTTTTACATTTTAGTCATTTAGCAGACACTATTATCCAGAGTGACTTACAATAGTGAGTTCATACATTTTCATGCTTTTTTGTACTGGTCCCCCATTGGAATCGAACCCACAACACTGCAAGCGCCTTGCTCTACCAACTGAGCCGCACAGGACCACATGGAATGTTTGGTTGGTTGTCACTATCAACTCCATTATAAAATTGCCACTGCCAGTATACAATAAATCCCAAGCTCTTTTGTGCTTGTGCTATAAAGAGCTCCCTTCCCAGCTAACACATTTGGTTCCTTGGAAGTTGTGGGAACGCACATTTTTTTGGTTTCCCATTGGTCCTGGGAATAATTTTCCTGACCGGTAAAACTTAACGTTTTTTAAATGTTCCATAACAGTGAAAATGTTGCCTGTTCTGGGAACGTACATTTTTAGGTTGCTGGGAGGTTTTGAGAACGTTTTACTATGGTTCCCTGAAAGATTATTTGGGAGGTTTCATGAACGTTCTAAGAACGGAAATCATAGGTTATTTGAAGGTAATTAAATATCTTTCTGAGAACATGTTTCAATAAGGCTTTTAATAACACTGCTAGCTTAACTGTTTTGAATTTCAAGCACAGAAAGGACACATGGAAATTAATTTGCTTAGGCATTAACCATGCAAACACATTTCTTTTTAATTGTGGCACATGTCAGTGAGATTCAAACCTTTGGTCTTCTGTTGTTTATCCATGGAATTAGTCCATTGCGCCACAAGGATAGAGCTGGCATGCCACGTTCTTTTAACTCATACAAAGCTGTTAATTTTTGTCTATGAAAATCAGGTGTGGCCAATTAGTGGGCACGGCCAACACACCTGGACACACTTATTAGCAAGATAGAGGATATAGAGAGTTTTGTTGACGCTGAGAATGGAATGTAAATGTTTTTAAATAACATTCTTAGAACGTTCTTTGAACATTACTAAATGCAGCATTACCGCAAAAATGGAAGAGGCAAGTTGGAGGGGGAGAAAGTAAGGAACTTGCCTGTCGGCCCTGCATTAAAGACCAACATTGGCTAAAGAAAAGTGTCATGAATAAAAAAGTATACCAGTTTCATTTAAGGACCAAAACATTTACAGCTGTGCCATATTGCAAAATAGTTGGGAAGAGATTTTTGATGTACCGGTTCCATGACACATGGTTTATGAACTGATATTCAAACAACGCTGGATTAAAAACTTAAGAGTTTTTCAATTTAAATTATTCAAAATTCTTGCAACCAATATAATGTTATATATATGGGGGATACAACCATCCCAGTTCTGCAGATTTTGCTGCGAAGAGACAGAATCATTAGATAATTTGTTTTGGTACTGTCCATATGTACAGTGCATTCGGAAAGTATTCAGACCCCTTGACTTTTCCGACATTTTGTTACGTTACAGCCTTATTCTAAAATAGATTTTTTTTTATGTCCTCATCAATCTACACACAATACCCCATAATAACAAAGGGAAAACAGGTTTTTAGACATTTTTGCAAATGTATATATATATAAAAACCGGAAATACCTTATTTACATAAGTATTCAGGCCATTTGCTATGAGACTCGAAATTGAGCTCTGGTGCATCCTGTTTCCATTGAACATCCTTGAGATTTTTCTACAACTTGATTGGAGTCCACCTATGGTAAATTAAATTGCTTGGACATGATTTGGAAATGCACACACCTGTCTATATAAGATCCCACAGTTGACAGTGCATGTCAGAGCAAAAACAAAGCCATGAGGTCGAAGGAATTGTCCGTAGAGCTCCGAGACAGAATTTTGTCGAGGCACAGATCTGGGGAAGGGTACCAAAAAATGTCTGCAGCATTGAAGGTCCCCAAGAACACGGTGGACTCCATCATTCTTAAATGGAAGAAGTTTGGAACCACCAAGACTCAAGAGCAATCGGGAGAGAAGGACCTTGGTCAGGGAGGTGACCAAGAACCCGATGGTCACTCTGACAGAGCTCCAGAGTTCCTCTGTGGAGATGGGAGAACCTTCCAGAAGGACAACCATCTCTGCAGCACTCCACCAATGAGGCCTTTATGGTAGAGTGGCCAGACGGAAGCCACTCCTCACTAAAAGACACATGACAGCCAACTTGGAGTTTGCCAAAAGGCACCTAAAGGACTCTCAGACCATGAGAAACAAGATTATCCGGTCTGATGAAACCAAAATTGAACTCTTTGGCCTGAATGCCAAGCATCACGTCTGGAGGAAACCTGGCACCATCCCTATGGTGAAGCATGGTGGTGGCAGCATCATGCTGTGGGGATGTTTTTCAGCGGCAGGGATTGGGAGACTAGTCAGGATCGAGGGAAAGATTAACAGAGCAAAGTACAGAGAGATCCTTGATGAAAACCTGCTCCAGAGCAGTCGGGACCTCAGACTGGGGCGAAGTTTCAACTTCCAGCAGGACAATGACCCTAAGCACACAGCCAAGACAACACAGGAGTGGTTTCGGGACAAGAGCCCAGACTTGAACCCGATCGAACATCTCTAGAGAGACCTGAAAATAGCTGTGCAGCGACGCTCCCCATCCAAGCTGAAAGAGCTTGAGAGGATCTGCAGAGAAGAATGGGAGAAACTCCCCAAATACAGGTGTGCCAAGCTTGTAGTGTCATACACAAGAAGACTCTGTAATCGCTGCTAAAGGTGCTTCAACAAAGTACTGAGTAAAGGGTCTGAATACTTATGTAAATGTGATATTTCAGTTTTAAAAAACAACCTGTTTTTGCGTTGTCATTATGGGGTGTTGTGTGTAGATTGATGAGGGAAAAAAACAATTTAATCAATTTTAGAATAAAGCTGTAACGTAACAAAATGTGGAAAAAGTCAAGGGGTCTGAATACTTTCCGAATGCACTGTAGCTTGTTTTTGGTCGCAGGTTCAGCTAACTCTGAAAATAGCACAATCCCGGTCTCCCCTAATGACATGCTATGGAACACACAACTACAGTACTTGTCCCTGTCCCCCCCATCAACAGCAACCCCCACCGCTCCAACTGAACCAACATCCAGCTACCATTGAGCCCTACTCAAAGGCCCTTGTTTGCGCTTGTCCGCCAGGCTTGTTTTAGCCGGGGATGAGGGAGACAGACAGGGAAAGGAGAGGAGACAGAGAAGCGCCGAACCGGAGAGGCTAGGGCCCCCCTACTAACTCACAAACAGCCAATCACCTGACTCGCCTGTCATCGAGCCGCTCCGAGCCTCTGTGGTGTCTCTCACTGTCTTCCTCTTAATTACCCATCATCCACCTCTCCGGCGAGGCCCTCACAAATTACAGCGCATTGTCCCCCGCCGATCGGCCTGTCATCGCGCGGCCCGGGTTTCAGAGACGCCGGCCATTGTCGGCTGCTGTGCCCCGGCCCGGGCCGAGAGGCGAGGGCCCCCCGTAACAAACCTTCCCCATTAGCTCTGGTGCCAGCTGACTTTGTAACCCAGACAGCTTTCTGCCGAGTCAGGCCAAATGACAGGAGCCGTGGCTGATATACCCACACACACAATGGAGGGAGAGATGGAGGGGGGTGGGGGGGGAGATGGAGGATAGAGAGGATAGAGAGGGAGGGAGAGAGAGAGAGAGAGAGAGAGAGGGGAGAGAGAGGAGAGAGAGAGAGAGAGAGAGAGAGAGAGAGAGAGAGAGAGAGAGAGAGAGAGAGAGAGAGAGAGAGAGAGAGAGAGAGAGAGAGAGAGAGAGAGAGAGAGAGAGAGAGAGAGAGAGAGAGAGAGAGAGAGAGAGAGAGAGAGAGAGAGAGAGGAACAAAACAAAAGAGCACCCTTCCTTGACATGAGCTAGTGGTCATATTAAGTTAATCCTCCTGGCCCACTCTTTTCTTTTCTTTCTTTCTTTTTTCTTTTCTTTTCTTCCCCCTTTCCGTTTATTTTTTTGTGTTCGTCTGCAGTGAGGATCTCTATGGAGAATTGGCCTCGTCCATCAGACTAAACGACTCCACTGCCCGGGAGTTGAGAGAAGAATTGACCCCTTTTTATGATGTCAGATGAGCTGAGAGATGGAAGCAACAGGAGCACTGTTCTAGTCCGAGACTGCAGGAGAGATGGAGTAGATTCAGCATTCATATTTGTTCAGCCATTGAAATGCACTGCATTGAATTGTATTTAATACATGGTGAATGCACTCTGTGGAAGTAAAGTAGGGCCAGACGTTTTTTACCTGGTCAGATCACATTTAATTCATGAGAGTCAATGGTCCGGTAGAATATGATGAAAACTATAACAAGGGAAAATCATGAGTTTATCAGTTTTCTCCAGACAAAAAGGCTGTTTCAGTTTGACTGTATTCCCAGTTACCGTGCCTGTGTGATTTACTTCCTCACAAAAATATGCAGACGCAGATGTGCTCAAGAAACTGATCATCCGATGTCCCAAAAAATCCAGCAATCAAACCTAGAATGTTTTCTTCTTCTTCTTCTTCAAATTATAGACCATGAAACGTTGTTTATCTTGCAGTCAAATTAAATCAGCTTCGTGCCCTGGTTTCATCGTGCCAACAGATTGCATCAGCCAAAACTAAAAACCTATTGAAAACAAACACATGGTAAATTTTAATTGTACAGCCTTGGGTATCGAACCTAAAAGTTTTTACTGTTCTCCTTTCTCTGCTATTACCTAAATGGCGGCAACAAAATACACTAATTAATAATAACTAGCATATGCTGGGTTAAGTGTGGAATTCTTTTACTGTGTTATTAGGTGTAAATTAGAGATTAAAGGTACAGCAGAGGGCGTTCAGTTCAAAAGCTCACACAAACACCTTACCAGTCGACCAGGGTTTCCAAGGGCCAAATAAACTTTTGAGTAATTATTATGAACTTGGAATATATACTGTATATTTTTGTCTTTTTTGAATCCTCATAATGTCAACAAAGGTCCTTATAATAAAACGGAATATCCCTAAGAATGTCAAAATGCATTTCCCTTCCAAAGGGCCAAAGATCTCTTGAGTCTTTTTTTTAGAGTGAATACACATTGATAGTCATTTGAATACATGATAAAAAAAAAAAAAAATCTTTAAAATGTCTAATTGCATTTCTGACCCTGTCATTTGTTTGATCTAGTATCTAGTCTATTACACCTCATTCACTTTGGAGATCCTAATCTGTCACAAAGTCATACAGGAAGTGCACATCCATAACCTATTGTGAGGACCCCCCACCACTGCTCCCCCCAAACAAATACCTCTTCATTATAAGCAATTGCCCCCTTTCCCCGCAGTCTGTGGTACATGAAAGCGCTAGTAATTGTATGAGTTTGTTTGTGGGGGATAAAATGTGACGCGGGTTGTAATAAACTGAGAATGGAAGGCTCTCATTGAAAAACAATGACTTCCTTCCTCTCCCTCTCGCTCTCGCTCTCGCTCTCTCTCTCTTGCTGGAAAACGCTGGAAAAAGTGCCATTTGGCATCGATTAAAAAATAGGCTAAATTAGGGAGGTGGGGAGGGTGGGGGGAAGAGGAGAGGAAGACCACAGGGTAACAACATGTATCTGTAGCCGCGACATTCTCTACCCCCTCTAATTTGGATGTCTAAGAATTTGCTGTATTTGTTCCCACATACCAGTAGGTCTCAATCAGACTGTAAATGAATGGCATAGTGCAGTGTGTGTGTGTGTGCTTGTGTGTGTCTGTGTGTGCATTTGTGTGTGCATGTGTGTTGGTGTGTGTGTCTATGGGCACAATCCCCATTTGTAAGTCATTAAAATATTTTCTCTGTGATATTAATTAAAGTACTTGCATGCAGTCACAGTCCCGCCGGTTGCACAAGTTGAGGATAATGAAGAGATTCAGTGTGCTAACTGTCTGGTGGTCCTCTCAGTTCAGTGTGTTAACTGTCTGGTGGTCCTCTCAGTTCAGTGTGTTAACTGTCTGGTGGTCCTCTCAGTTCAGTGTGTTAACTGTCTGGTGGTCCTCTCAGTTCAGTGTGTTAACTGTCTGGTGGTCCTCTCAGTTCAGTGTGCTAACTGGCTGGTGGTCCTCTCAGTTCAGTGTGTTAACTGTCTGGTGGTCCTCTCAGTTCAGTGTGCTAACTGTCTGGTAGTCCTCTCAGTTCAGTGTGTTAACTGTCTGGTGGTCCTCTCAGTTCAGTGTGTTAACTGTCTGGTGGTCCTCTCAGTTCAGTGTGTTAACTGTCTGGTGGTCCTCTCAGTTCAGTGTGTTAACTGTCTGGTGGCCCTCTCAGTTCAGTGTGTTAACTGTCTGGTGGTCCTCTCAGTTTAGTGTGTTAACTGTCTGGTGGTCCTCTCAGTTCAGTGTGCTAACTGTCTGGTGTTCCTCTCAGTTCAGTGTGCTAACTGTCTGGTGGTCCTCTCAGTTCAGTGTGTTAACTGTCTGGTGGTCCTCTCAGTTCAGTGTGTTAACTGTCTGGTGGTCCTCTCAGTTTAGTGTGTTAACTGTCTGGTGGACCTCTCAGTTCAGTGTGCTAACTGTCTGGTGGTCCTCTCAGTTCAGTGTGTTAACTGTCTGGTGGTCCTCTCAGTTCAGTGTGTTAACTGTCTGGTGGTCCTCTCAGTTTAGTGTGTTAACTGTCTGGTGGACCTCTCAGTTCAGTGTGTTAACTGTCTGGTGGTCCTCTCAGCAGATTATAAGTATGATACAATATGAATATGAATATAATATTAACACAATATTTAACAATATAGACATGATCGTCTTTCAATGAGATTATCTTTACAAAATAAGTTATAATAGTGGGCCCAATATGGATATTAGATTTTCAAGGAATACATTTGACTGCGTGATGCATTTTATAGTTGTGATGTGCTAGTATGTCTGTACACAGAGTAAACGAAACAAGACACTATAGAACAGTTACATCATCCCAACGGAAAAACTAACGAACAAACAACCAAAGAATTAGTCGTGCATTAGGTTATGATGAAAACTGATTAGTTAATTAAATAGTCCATTCCACTCATTAAAGTTAATTTACACACAGAACAAAACTGTAGTGTATCCTCCTTGTCTTAATATTTAATATCTATACGGATCAAATCATTATCCTGGCCCTGAGGGAGCATACTGGCTGTAATAACTTTCATTCCGAGCCCTGTAGCATTTATAAAAATGTTTACTGTGAGAACACTGAGGTTCATGGTTCAAACCAGCTAAAGGCAGCATTCGTAACAGGCCTTTGAGTCAATTGTATAAATGTATAAATATATCCATTTCATTATGGAACACAGTCAAATATTTGTTTCAGCGGTTTTCTCCCCATATAATGTGAAATTGCTGCAAGCTGTTGCACTTGGAAAATGTTTGCTCATAATACTATTCTTCTACACATAAATCACAGCTAAATGTTGAATTTAAATGACTACAGACAGACAATTTATTCTTGGCTTCCTTCCTCAACACCGAAAAGCCGAACTTACGGCCAGTGGGGTCGCTTCGCAGTTTTATGGACGACTGTCATTATTTGTTGACAGTTGTTCATCATTTAGATGTTTTATTGTCCTCACTTAGTCTCTCTCTCTTTATTTCTCTCTCTCTCTCTCTCTCTCTCTCTCTCTCTCTCTCTCTCTCTCTCTCTCTCTCTCTCTCTCTCTCTCTCTCTCTCTTTTTTCTCTTGGGTTGTGACCACCATCAAATTAGTTTAGGGGTGAAAACTTGTCACCAAGAATGAAAGGCTACTATTGGACAATCAGTCCTTTATTTTGTGTGTGGGTGTGCGTGGAGGTCTGTCTGTCTGCGCAATTCTTATGACCATCCATCTATTGCCATAGCTTCCAGCGTCAGATACACCCATAAATAACTATAGGAAAAAAAATGTATGTGATACTATACATTTTACGGCTCTCGCTACTCTAAGAATTGTATTATTCGACTCTAGCATTCCAGCGCATTATCTTATAACCAAAACCAGAAACCTGGGAATACCAATCCAAATCCATAGTGACATTTTCATCATCTTCAGTCAATGTTGGGAGAATTCCTTATGATCTACTGTGAGCATCATCCATGGAATAGATGAGGGAGGCAAGCAGTGAAATTCAAGTTTCCCCCAATAAGCAAAAGGCACGGACTTTGCACTCCTGAGTCCTGAGCTATTCAGTGCTACCGCGTTGTAGCTTCTTCTCGTCAGTTCTAACCCAATCCTGGTAGGGTTCTGTGGCAGTATACAGTCCGGTCCGCTCGGCCGGTAAACACGCAGTGCCGGACCCCTCCGTGGCCCCTCCATGGCCCCCTCCTGGGGTCCCACGCCACGGTGTCTGTCTGGCGGTCCCAGCAGGGACTTACCGGGCAGGGCCCGCCGCTCACGGAGGGATGCTCTGCCGACTCAAAGAGCCTTAGGACCCCTCCGAAGTCCTCGGGGGTCCTCGGAGATGACTTTCATTTAGGGTAAATAGAGGCCCCTTGTATTGCCTGACTGGAGACTGTGTTTGTTTATACAGAGCAGATCAGACAGCTTGTTTTAATGTGGATAGTAAGCCTACCTAAAGCCTGAACATAAACCTGGGGTTTGATGTCGAAGATCTAGACAGCCTAAAGAGCTCCATTAAATATGCTCTGTTTGATGTGGTAGATATATAACATAGATCTACGTCTATGAAATATGGTTGCTGTGGTTGATGTTATCTGTCTATAGGGCTACATTGAAATAGTTTGTTCTGTTTATCTATAGCTTATAGAGCTGTCTTGCTATATTAAATATGTTTCCTGTGTTTGATTGTATAGATCAAGAGGTCCTAAAGAGCTCCATTAAATGTGTCTGGTTTATTTGATGTCATAGTTCTAGATAGCCTATCAAGCTATTTTATATTCACTTTCTGAGTTTTATGATATAGTCTAAAGAGAAATATTACATATGATTGATGATAGATATAGACAGCCTGCAGAGCTACAGTATATTAAATACTTTTGCTCTGTTTGAGGTTATAGATCTCTATAACCTACTGAGCAACACACATCATATTATATATGTTTATTTATAATATGTTACAGTGGAGGTTGTCTTTACCTGAGGAGGGTTGATAATAGTCTAATAGCCCTATCGAATTTCTGCTGCATCACACTTTTATTGTTCACTGACAAGTAAAAGGTCTGCTGGGATGTAAGTCGATAATTTATCCCGTATTACCGCTAAACCTTGCCACGTCATGGAATCAATAGATCAACATTAATCATGTCATGACCTTCCCCTCAACCAAACTATCCAAACCCCATTGAAGCCCCATTCATCCCCATTTGCCATGCAGCTCCGCGGGTCGATAATGGGCAAAGCAAAACACAGATTAAAGCCAATTTGGATGGTTGGGGCTTGAAGCTTTGCAGACGCAGGCAGGCAGCCCATGGTTGGTCTGACCTAACTTAGGGTTCATTCTGCTCTTCTCTCTCTCTCTCTCTCTCTCTCTCTCGCTCTCTCTCTCTCTCTCTCTCTCTCTCTCTCTCTCTCTCTCTCTCTCTCTCTCTCTCTCTCTCTCTCTCTCTCTCTCTCTCATCTGAGAGAGAGTCTGTGGCTTCACCGAGCGGGTGAAGACCGCAGAGCCTAAATCAAACCAGCCTGTGTGTATGTGTATGAGAGAAAGAAAGAGTGTGTGTGTGTGCGTGTGTGTGTGTTTCAAACCAGCATGTGTGTGTGTCTCACCCTCTCCCTGAGATGCCATTGGTAATGGGAACCAACTCCTCTCCATTCAACCTCCATTTGTCTCATTAGCCTATTAGTCCAAAGTTTAATCACAGGATGTCGTAAAATGATTTGGTCTATGACTAATGATAATATTTCTACTCCAAAATGAACGGAACAAAAGCAAAACGTGGGTTTTTGTTGTTGTCTTTGATGCTTTGATGCCATGTATGGGCCGCAGCTTTGGGCCTAGCAAGCTACCTCTCCGTAGGTCTAGATAATTGCTTACACGCTAGACGTCGTGGCATTAGGGTATCTCACGGCAGGATAACAAACTAATGAGTAATTTCATGGCTGTTGAGTCATTTTAAAAGGCAGCCATCTTGTTGATCTGACTGCGAGTTAGAGGACTGAAACGAATCCATTCTCTGTCATTGTAGCTACTGACTGTAAACAACCATGTAAAAAGGAGCGAGTTGTTAAAACAACACACAGAGTCTCTGGCCATGTCTGAAATCTGTCCTGCTAATTACTAAAATGACATACTTATCGTACTACATACTATTTAGAACCTACTGTTTAGTAAACATTTATTCAGTAAGGAACAAATATCCCCATACTAGGTTCACCTATACTGATTCGCAATTGCGACAGCAGCATTATCTCATTATCAGATGATTATCAGCTGCTGTCAAACACACGTGGGTCTGAAAAGACGATTCTCTTCCTTCATTAGCGTGCAGTGAATTCTACCAGATGAAAAGCCTAAATTAGTATGACATCCTGGCATTTAAAGCATACAACATTTAAAAAAATTCACATACTATAAAACGTTCTATTTTCACATACCCAAAAAGCGTGATTATGGGTATTGGGACACGACCAATGACATCAAGGCACTTTCAAATGTACCATATAACACAATTAGTTAAATCAAATGTCATCATAAAAACATGTCTGTAATGAAATGCTGGGGTACCGAGAACACTGTCTGTCGCTATAGGTCAAAGGTCAAATTTGATGTAGCAGGGAAGAGAATGCAGCCAGAGAACTCTGGGTCATCTCTAGTTACCACAGCCACAAATTGCTAAACCTCGCCTATTTCGAACATTTTTTAACATTTTAGTCATTTAGCAGACGCTCTTATCCAGAGCAACTTACAGGAGCAATTAGGGTTAAGTGCCTTGCTCAAGGGCACATCAACAGATTTTCACCTAGTCGGCTCAGGGATTAGAACCAGCGACCTTTCGGTTACTGGCACAACGCTCTTAACCACTAAGCTACCTGCCGCCCTACACTTTCTCATCTTAAATTTTTTATTTTAAACCTAACCCTGACCTTAGCCATAACCACATTGCTAACTTTATGCCTAACCCTAACCTTAAATTAAGTCCAAAAAGCTAATTTATGATTTCATTAATTTTTATGATATCGCCAATCAGTGGCGGCTCCTGAAAAAATTCTCAGGAGGGGCAATCTTTCTGATGATTTAGGTGACCTACACACATTTAAAAAAAGATATGTCCAGCAACAACATGAAGACAGGGGCAGCATATAAGTCAATACCAGAAGCATTTATTGACTGATCTCAAAAGTGTTGGCTTACCAGGGTTGGTGGAGCCCTCAGTTTCATCTTTGCCTCGCAAAGCTAACTCAAACACTCCAAAAACTTCACACACTGGATTAGCCGGCTGAGGATGTGGCGGTTCTTGCTAATGTCGTAGTAAATATATTTGTTATAGTGAATATGGAATATGATATGTTGAGTAAAATGTTGTGCTAAGATCTATTTAGGTCAGGAGCTGGTTATAAGTTATGTTCCTATCCAATAACAATGGACAAAAGGGTCCTATCTTGTCAGCCTTGTCAGCAGGTGGCCAAGGACAACACCCACGCCATAGGCCTCTCCAGTTCTTCCAACTCACGAGTTCTTGCTCTGAGGACACACACACACACAAACACACACACACACACACATCATCACTGTTAAACACACACACACACACACACATCATCACTGTTAAACACACACACACACACACACAAAAATCCCTCTCTTAGGCTGAACATTTGAAGACAGAGAACCCGACTCAGAGCCAATGCAACAGTGACAGTAGCCTGGAGGGGACCTCGCCCAACTCATCAGGACCAATCAGAAGATCAGAACTACTAGATTGAACCTACTTCATTTATTGCATAAAATGTCTGCACACAATGTTTCGGGCTCTCTTCAGATAATAATAATAATAATAATAATAATATGCCATTTAGCAGACGCTTTTATCCAAAGCGACTTACAGTCATGCGTGCATACATTTTTGTGTATGGGTGGTCCCGGGGATCGAACCCACTACCTTGGCGTTACAAGCACCATGCTCTACCAGCTGAGCTACAGAAAGTGGATACTCATGGATGCGCATTGCAATTGTAAAATGTCAACACAATTGGAGACACCACGTCATTTTTGGAGACATGTTATTGACAGTAAACTATTGTAGATGCGACTGCTAACTAAATAAAACATTTTAGCTGGCTAGCTAATCATCTTAGCTAAATGTGGGGCAAACAATTCAGTTATTTACCGTTAATTTGAGGGATTGGGGTGAAAGAAATCGAGTTACATAGTGATACTTTACGATATACTGTATTGACAATATCGCAATATTTTAGCGCTAGTTGGCTGTACCTGCACCAAAACACCATTATTGTTCCTTCATAGCTTGTTCTCAATCTTTTCACATTGGGAGCCAATTTGTTTTCAGCACTTTTATTTCCATGACTGATCAAAACTCGTTCTCATGGCTTTCTGATCCCTCTGCAACAGACATATGGTGCGCAATAAAATCACAGTATCGAATCGCAATACGTATAGAATCATGAGACTCGCAATGCTGATGCATATATCTTATCGTGAGGTTCCTGGCAATTCCCAGCCCAAGTTCATTTGCCACAACAAATCTCTTCGCTAGCAAACGCAATGTGTCTCCAGCAATGTTTACTTTTTTGACGTTCTATGGCATCTCCACTTTCCAAGCATATATGACCACATGTAATATTTTGGTAAGTGATGCAAATAGTGAACTATGTAGGGCCAGGATGTAAAATATATGTAGCTGAAGCAATTTCTCTTATCTGATATGGTAAGTAATGGGGCTTGATTTATAGCTCCCTAAGAGTTTGACGAACGGGTCCGTGAACGCGATTGCAGATATCTTTACCTCTGAATAAACTGCCTTATATTATACAATTATCCACCTTGTCCAAAAGTCTCTACTTTTTCTCCGTTCTCCAGTAAACTTGTTTTATCAACAATAGTAAGGTTCAATGACACAGAAAGCAGTTCAATGTCGGGGTACAGTCGCTCTCTTACCAGGATCGCGGTCCGCTCTGACCAGGGTGAAGGTGGCCGGCTCCACCTCTCTGCCAGCAGCGTTTTCATTATTTAGTCCGTTCAGTAGCGGGTATGTACACGATCAACAAGATCAGTCCAAAACCGAAGATCAGTCCAAAGCAGAATGTTTGCAGAATGTTTGTAAACTAAGTCTACAAATTAAAAACATAAAATAACGCCACACTGCAGGTCGCAACATAGACGCTGATAGCCGCCATTGTCTTAGTTACGTTCAACGTTACGTCACGTATGACGAAAGCGCGTAAGTGCATGCACACAGACACCCATAGAGAATGTATTGAAAGCTTTGAAATGTGAAAAAAATAGATTTTACATGACAGGCTATGAGAGACTTCTGGGCGATTTTCAACCTGACTGAAATCGCCCAAAAAACGAGCGGGCCATTTGAAGCACGACTTTAGCCTGATTTGACATTTAGTGGCTGGCAGATCAGACGTGAACACTGATAACTGCTGTTGCCGTGATATAATTTTTTATAAATTTATATATATTTTTTTTTTTTATAATTGATTAGAAAAAAAATCCCTTCCTTTTCCCGTTTGGCAGTGCGTCGCCCATATCGCCCTATTGAACAAGCCGTCCCTGTCGCCAATGTTGATTTTGTGGATGTGGTAACTAGTGACAACCAGAACTCTGCCAAAGTGAATTCCTCTCCGCAACCCCTGGATACAACCCCTAGGGGGCAACATACCTCCTAAACTCCCACTGTAACACTAAATATATGTCTGAATGAAATGGCACCCTATTCCCTATATAGTGCACTGCTTTGGACCTGGACCCATAGGCCCTAACTCATTTCAGATCCCTAATTACAAAAGTCTGCTCCTCCTCAGTATGTCATTGTACCCTCTTTATTTTCTCTTTATCTCATTGCTCTTCAACTAGATAACAATACTGTGGAAATATACCACTATGATAAGTTATGATAAAGTCCCCCTCATACCACCATAGAACAGCATGCCACAGTGATCATGCTGCATGTATAGTGTTTCTATTATCAAAGCCAGGTCGGTATGGGGAGGGTGTGTGTGTGTGTGTGTGTGTTTGTGTGCGGAGGATGTGTCGTTGCACTGACTCTGGTTAAGGAGACATTCCCATCTGGCGCCAGTGTAGAGGGAACCCACTGTGACACACAACAACACATACAGACACAGGGCGAACCCCGACCCCGGCCCAACCCCCCCGAGACTGAGCTGCCTCTCGTCTGCTCTCCTCCCTTCCTTCCTCCCTTCCTCCCTCGGTCTCTCCTCTCTCTTTCTCTCCTTCCTACTGTCTTTTCTCCCCCTTATTTTACTCACGTTCTTACCCTTATCTCTCTGTTTCCTATTGTCTCTTCTCCTTCGTTTTGATATTTTTCTGTCTGTCTCTTTCTCTCTCGCTTCTGTCCACTGCCTCTCGTCTCTTCTTCCTTTATCTCTCTTCTGACTCTCTCTCCCTTCTTTCTTATTCCTTGTTCAGTCTCTATCTTTCTTCTCTCCTATTCTCTCACATTGTTTCTCCATTTACATACTTTATTTACACCTCCCTACTTATCAGCAGCTGAGAGAGAGAGAGAGTAATCACCAAGCCAAATCAAAAATGAAACAGAACAATGAAACGAGAGTGAGAGAACATTACAGTTACCTCACTCCAAGTCCCCCTCTCTCTCACACGTTCACATTCTCCTCCGTTATGTGTGACATCAGAAAAACCCCAGAGGAATTTGATAATGGCGAACGTTATACACTAAATGAGCCTAAATTACTTTTGGCAATGACTCCTCGCAATATACTGGGGAATGTGGAGCCTCCAAACAGTCAGAACAAATTAAAAGCCAACCTGCTATTTTACTGTGGAGATCTGTTGATGTTGTAAAGCGAGGGAAACGGGACTGGAGGCCTTTACGTGACTAACCAGCAGATTTTATATGATTTTCCCCCAGCCCCAAATCTAAGCCTTCTTGGCATAAGATCCTATGCTTTGTCCAAGCATGGGGTCTGTAAATGCCCTAATAAATACTTTTTAACACTTTATGTAGTTCCATGCCCTAGGCCAAGAGGACAAAGTTTGTCACTCAGCAACTGCATGCGGAGGGGGAGAGAAAGAACTCCCATCACAGTCTAAACTGGGCGTAATGTCAATTTAATTAACAAGCGTGGCTAGGCACACACACACATGCAGTAGGTGCATGTGCACACAGGCGTACGCAAACACACACATGTGCGCATACACACACATACACACAAGCCTTCCCATACACATACACACACACACACACACACACAAAACACACATAAATCCACACACATCTCCGGGCTTAGTGCGATGGTGTGAAAATATGTGAGTGTAAATGAGATGCAGACAGCCTCACAGCAGAGTCCCTGACAGAAATAGGAGAGAGAAAGAGAGCGAGAGAGAGAGAGAAAGTGAGAGAGAGAGAAAGCGAGAGAGAAAGCAAGAGAGAGAGAGAGAGAGAGAGAGAGAGAGAGAGAGAGAGAGAGAGAGAGAGAGAGAGAGAGAGAGAGAGAGAGAGAGAGAGAGAGAGAGAGAGAGAGAGAGAGAGAGAGAGAGAGAGAGAGAGAGAGAGAGAAAGCGAAAGAGAGAGAGACAGCGAGAGAGCGGGAGAGGGAGAGAGCGGGAGAGGGAGAGACAGAAAGAGAGAAAGGAGGATATGGCTCAGTTCTGAATAGCTAAGCTGAGGTTTGAAGAAAAGAGGTAAGTCATGTTTTGCATTCTGTGCATACCAGTCATCTCTGAATAATGACAGGGAAAATAACGGACTCCACTTGGTTCTCCCTTGATTTGATTTTGGGACAAAAAGAATGAGTACTTTTACTTGCTTTTCTTATTTTTTAAACTTAACAGAAACAATTTGTAAATACCAGGTAAATAGATACCACCTGAAACTGGATTGTAAAAATACAACGTTGCTATTGTGTATTGAAAATACATACAAACAGTAATAAGGCCAAATCAACAAGTCCCAGATTAGGAATGAGAAAGCTTAACACTTTATTGATGACATCAGAGCAGATGGGTCTGACATAAACATTTGGCACTCAGAACACAACAAGGTTTATAAACACTGGGTGGTGAATGATGACGTAATGACAGGATCACATTCATATTTACAATCTGATCCATGGTAAAAATACTGCCAGTTATTGTAATGAATTATGATTAATGCAAACTTGATATGAATCACATTGCATTGTATTCACTATTTAAAAAATCCCAAAATAAATAATTCAAAAAATATTAAAATAAATCCTGCCAGCTTTTCACCCAAATCAAAAAATCTGCAAATAAATTGCTTAAAATATAAATAAGTATATAATAAATAGGTAGTTAAATAAATACTAGAAAACACAAAGATACGGATACTCTAGGTAGTTATTGTTATGTTAAAATATGAATTATGAAACATTAATCCTACCTGTACAGCTGCTAGTCTACTACATTCAAAATCATCTGAATGGAAATGACATTAACCCAAATATACAAGATCATCGTACCCAATCGTACCAAAATCCTCATACACAAATTATTCATAGTTGCTGGAAAATCTACTGAGGTTTTTACAATCAGGTTTCTAAATTAATGTGGGCTGTGTGCTTCCTGAACAGAACACAACGTTTTATTTCAGTACTGTGTATGTAAAAATCTACAAAAAACATGTCTTGTTTTTCCTGTAGGACATGACATGACTAGATCTAAACCTTTAGGATATTAATCGATCTAAACGTAATAACACTAAACCTTGTAAGACCACATTTACTAATGATACTCTACATTCAGTTCAGAATCAAATGAAAACCTGAAATCATATCAGTCTGATGAGGACGATCTAGTGAGAATTTCAGGGAATCTTCTTATGTTCAGTTCTCCAAAGCTTCTCATACGCACATCTCTCACCTCTCTCTCTCTCTCTCTCTCTCTCTCTCTCTCTCTCTCTCTCTCTCTCGCACAGGCACGCACACACATAACACAAGGCGGTGGTCCTCACTGATAACGTCATAGAGAGATTAACTTTACTGCAAATGAGTCACATACGCTGACACCTAAAGAGACATTTGGAGCGTTACCCACAATACCTCATATGGAACTCCCCCAAGTAAACAACACTTTTTTCCTTATCTCCATCTCCATCCCCTCTTCCTAACCCTTCCTTTTGGAGATCTCACATTCCCTTCTATCGCCATCACCCCTTCCTAAACCCTTTCCCTCTAGAAAGCCCTGCATCCCTCATTCCTTCGAACGACTCGCCTCCTCTTTGGCCCTCTCGGCTTGCTTCAGGGCGTTGATGACGGGGAACCATGGTGACGGGGGCAGCTCGGGGATGATGGCGCCGGTGGTGGTCCTCTTGGCCTGGTTGAGGTGACCCAGGGCGGTGTAGAGACTGCTGGAGCGGGGGGCCACGCCTGGGTCCTCCTCCTGCTGCTGCTCTGTGTAGTACCAGGGCTCCAGGACTGCTGCTGGGGTGCAGTGCTTGTGCTGCATGGGGAAGAGGAGAGAGAGGATGGTTGGTGTCAATTGTATTATTTACTTCAGGATGTGAATTACGGTACAGAAAAACGTTCAATTTTAAATCACTTCCTGAATTGAGTGAATAAAAAGTGACCCCCAACTCTGTAAGAGAAAGGATCCAGGAGGCAGAAGAGGGAGCGCAAATGGATGTCGGATTATGATGTTGCCTCTATTTACGGTTAGGGACAGCAGGTATTCTGGTTATCATAATCACATGGGTTGTGGTAGGACTCAATAAATGATGAGGGAAAGTCACATGCTACTGCCTTACCCTTCAGTGAAACTACTTTTTACAAGTGAGTCATACAAAGCCTTATTCCACAGCGTGGGCGAGGGTGAGAAAGGTTCCTACAGGGAAATTATTTTTCATATTCAAACCTAGATGTGCCAGCTTCGTCTCATTAGATATGACACCTGAGTTGCCATCCTTAGATAAATGAACACGTAAGCTGTCGAAGGAATAAAGAAAGGAACTCCACCTCCAATTTGCCAAGCTCTGCTTGACAGGAGAAGCTTCAAGTGAGTTTTCCTTAAGAGCGTTTTCCATTGAGTAGCATCAGCTTCCTGAACAAACCCCTGAGGGCAAACCAAGGCTTCCTGACAGACTACCTGACCTTCCATCAGTAGTGTGAGAAATTACCTCTCACAACAAGCCTGGCTGCCTTCGCTCTACTAAACGAAAGACAACGCCACGACACCCTCTGTTTGACTCTCCTTTTTCCTCCCCCATGTCTCCAACAACACATTAGCCGTGGAGAAACGCTGCGAGCTACACTGTACCCATCAACATCAAAAGCCTTTGCCGGGAAGGCCCCCTTGCCCATCTCCCTCCTTTAGTCTTAAGCCTTTAATCACAGTTTAGTCACGCTCAGCCTTTATGAAAGGCCCCTCTCTGATTCACGGGCGTCCCAATCTACTGCCTGACCAAAAAGCCTTGCCTGCCTCTCTCTCTTTAAAAGACAGGGGGCCTTTATAGTGAGTAACAGCCGTGGAGCGTTGCCTGAGTACACGATGCCTGGGAGGTGTCCTAAGGAGATAATGAGTTTATGTTACCAGAATGAAGAGACAGAAAGAGTGGGAGAGAATCCCTTAGAAGTCTCTGGTGGGAGAATATGTTGTAAACAGAATACAGTATGAGTATTAGATGAGGTGTATAGTAAGTATGGACTATAGGAGAGGGTGTATTAGTATGTCATTGGGACTGGATGATAATTATGTCTGTGAAGGCGATTATAAGAACTCTGTTGGTCTCTGTGAGACATTGCAGGTGACCAAAACAGCTAGAGAAACAACCTCTGCTTCTTGTCTGTGATTTTAATGAATGTAACCCCCTAGGACCATCTGACTGGGATAGGAGGCAGTGTGTGTTTATGTTTATGTGTGATGATGATGATGCTTTCAGTAGTCTATCTTGCCCTCGGACATGTAAGCTGTTCGGATAGAAGACGTATGTGTGTGTATGTGTTAGTGATGCCTACCTTGAGAACGAAGCCCTCTGGGCAGGTAAGTTGATCGTACCACAGAGCCTTGTACATGACCAGCAGTAGAAGACAAGCCAGGAACCCAAGGGTGATGAGGATCAAACCTGTGAGCTGGAACACTCACACACACACACACACACACACACACACACACACACACACACACACACACACACACACACACACACACACACACACACACACACACACACACACACACACACACACACACACACACACACACACACACACACACACACATACACACACACACTCTCTCACACACACACACTCACACACACACACACATACACACACTCACACACACACACACACACACACACACACACACACACATACACACACACTCACACACACACACACACACACACACACACACACACACACACACACACTCACACACACACACACACACACACACACACACACACACACACACACACACACACACACACATACACATACAAATACACACACGCACACACACACACACACACACGTACAACCATGAATATCACCATTATTCCCAGTAGTTCTACTTCAGTAAACATACTACTAGCCCCTAGATAAGACTTTACCTTGACCTTCTCTGATACCTCGTCGTACAGTTTTATATTCAGCTTCCTGATTCCCGGCACGTACAACTTCTTCTTTTTCTTCTGCTGCAGCTGATACTCTGTTGTGGTCTTCACGATTACCTGAGGATGAACAGCAGCATCGCACACAAAGCACTCTGAGTCAGATCGCTGGGTTGAAACTGGGCTGCTACCTTAAATAGCACTGTAAGGGGTGTGTGTGTGTGTGTGATCTACTATGTATTCTAAGAGGTCTGAGATAGTGTGGGGTGATGCCACAGCACTCTGAAGCATTGGGTTAACAGGGAGGCTGGGGCAAGGCACAGTACAAGGACCAATGGTAGGTTCAGAAGGGATGCAGGCTTGATGTGTGTCCAGACGTGTATTGTAATGTAATGTACAGACAGGCTGTACTGAACACGTGTAATAATCACTGCATGCGCGCACGCTCACACACGCACACACACTCACGCCACACACACGCACACACACTCACGCGCGCGCACACACACACGTTGTTACCTTGTCTAGGTACGGCTGTTGCAGCTGGTTCACCTCCAGAGGGGTGATGAGGGGGATGTTATCAAAGCCATCATCCATAGACTGTTCTTTCTCCAGCTTATCAGCAAGGTTACTGCCCAGCTTCACCATGTCTGCCTGCCTGGACGATCTGAATGGGGAAAGAAGCAGTGCAGAGGATCAGATGTTGGGTAACACAGCTCTGTTGGGTTCTAACTACTTCGCAATGACAGTCTGTCTGGGTGATTTGGATCGCAATTACAAACAGTGCTGAACAATCGATTAGATGCTGGGTAACGCAACTCAGTTTGGCTTTACTGTGCAGAGGGTAGAATACTTGGTAATGCAGCTTGGTTTTATTCCACTTAGTTGTTCCCTGGTTCCTTGTGTGGCTGAAGTTGAAGATTATGTTAAAACGATAGTGATGATGATGATGATGGTGAGAGCTTTATACAAACGGCTGCTGTCATATGCCTCTGACTCTCTTCCTCCTGCACTATCTGGGAGGTTTGTGTCAAACCAGATGTTATCGTCATTATGTTGATTTCCACAGGTAGGTCTACTGTATCTCTTTCATTCGACAATGTGCATAGAGTTTATTCTGTCCATACTGGCTGTAATTCCAAGGTGCGTCATGTAAAGATGTTGCGTGGGCTACATACACAGTAGATGCAGGAATACATGCTGTGTGAGGTTCATATCCTATGTATTTGTTGGTGTAACTGTGCTGTTCTCCCTCCTCCTCGATCAGTGCATCATCTAAATGTGGAACAAAAGGTGAGAAGCCACTTAGCTTGTTGACACAGTGTGAAACGCAACACCATCTTCTCTGTAGCTCGCCATCCTGTATCGCTGTGAGAATGACTCATAATGATGATGTGAACAACGGGGCAAAGATCAGTTCCTCGCAGGTTCAATCATACACACAGGCACAGGCAGGAACACAGACAAGCACGAAAACATACACAGGCACACACTCTCTCTCTCTCTCTCTCTCTAGCTCTCTCTCTCTCTCTCTCTCTCTCTAGCTCTCTCTCTCTCTAGCTCTCTCTCTCTCTCTCTCTCTCTCTCTCTCTCTCTCTCACACACACACACACACACACACACTTCCTACAGGTTCCATTAGCCTGGCTATTGTTGCACTGTGGAGTGAGTGGGTGGCTATAATGGCTAATGTGGTTGTCTGTACGGCCAACCATCTTCAGACTGTAGATTGCAGGCTACTGTAGG
Organism: Coregonus clupeaformis; assembly: GCF_020615455.1. Taxonomy (NCBI): domain Eukaryota; kingdom Metazoa; phylum Chordata; class Actinopteri; order Salmoniformes; family Salmonidae; genus Coregonus; species Coregonus clupeaformis. The sequence goes on along the minus strand of NC_059201.1, from coordinate 62,622,229 downwards.
AGGGAGGTGTGGGTGCCATGGTGATTCAGATGACTGATTGATGCTATATCAATGCAGAATGAGCTAAGAGCCAGCTGTCAAATCTGTTCCCCCATCAGTGAAGGAATGAAACAAGGTTTGGATGAATGTGGATGGCATTATAAGCAGACAATCAGTATAGTTTCCTTAATCTTTTCTATTAATATTTTTGGTCAATATTCTCTGAATATTCTGATTGGGAAGTACAATATGGAGGTGATGTGTATAAATGCTTTACAAATCTAAAAAATATAATGATTCTATAAACTAATAGTATCTAGGCCTGTTAACTTTTTTCTTCAGGGTTCACTAATAATGCATCTGATCTCAACTTGCTGCATTGAAAAGAGTGCGTTTGCTGCGGCAGAGATTCTACTGATAAGAACAACCGCCAGGTAGCAAACATCCCGAAAACCAACAAGACAGAGAAATTACACGGACATGACTGGTGAAACTCATCTCACGTCACACGTCATGTCGTAACATACGTTTCGATAAGCACCATACATTACCTATAACCTCATGTCATGGCACAGACTGCTCGAGATGCTCTTTGCATAGGCTACAAGGGCAATGGATTTCAAGAAGAAATTGACATTCAAGAATTCGATATGAAAGCTAATTTGAACACCAATACATTGTCCCAAATGACAATGTAATCTTTGAAATTGTTTAGACCTTTATGAATTTTAGCTTACTCCTTTCACGCATTCGATTAATATCGAGGGGCTCTCAGCCGTATCAATAAGCTTGAAATATCCAGCCATTATTGATACTCAAATAGATACAAAGACATAAGCAACCAATGTCGTTTTTACATCTGGCAATGCATTTTTTTTTTTGTGACAATCGAATCATGTCATTTGCAATGTAGACTATAGGCTACCGTAGACTACGGATATATTCACGCAAGCGCAAGCAGACATAAAGCCTTATCAATAAGATGCCCACATAAACGATAACAATATATTCCACATAGGCTATAACAAAGGGGGAAAAATTACTTACTGCGTGCGAGGATGATGATAGGTAGGTTTGCGTCGCGGATGTTTACGGGAAAAGCAGAGAATGGTGAATACCGTTCTGTTACCGTGGTGATGTCTGATTCACGGCAGGATTGCGCATGTAATTCCGTACTGGTTGCATCCTCCAGAGGAAATTGGAGCCTCTACATGATGCGCAACAGATTAAACGTGTCTGGGTGATGCTGGGAATAATAAAGCAAAGGGAATGAATATTTTACACATGAACTCTGATATGTTATTGTAAAGGTGAACGTTTTTAGATTGGTAGGCCTATAATAAAAATAAAAGGGTAGGCAGTAGGGTCACCACGTAACCTTGTCTATAGGCCTACTGTATGCCACACACAGTCAGATCAACAGTTTTACACATGTTGACGAAGTTAATTTACTTCTGACATGGGAAAAATTTATTAGCCTACTATATTGAATTCCACTAAATGTCTTAGCACATTTAGTAACTAAAAATATTGGATAGTGACTGTGAGACCGAAATGGTGTGGTATACCCTAAATCAGTTTGTGATATTCATATAGACATTTCATGAAATATTTGTTGAAAACAAATTACTAGGCCTACAGATGAAATAAAACCATTAATCTGTATGCTTGGTTAAATCATTCAACCATTCAATCATTGGCAAAAATGTTTTAATGAAATGTTGAATGAAAATGAATAAGATATTTTAATCCAACCAAACACTACCTGCACCAAACTTGCTCATATTTAAATGACATAGCCCCTAGTTCCTCAAAGACTGACATAAATGAAAGTGACTTGTTGTGAACCACAATGGCCACAATGTGACATGCAGCAGCTGCTGCAGCTGATGGGCCCTGTCTATGGGATGGCTCTGTGATTCATCAGTGCCTCTAATTATGCCTTTCAATAGAGGTGAAGAGGTGATGCAGATGCCAAACAAGTGAAAGAGTGAAAACACGTTTTGTGTGTGTGTGTGTGTGTGTGTGTGTGTGTATCAGTGTTTGTAAGAGAGAGAGTGAGAGAGAATGTGTGTGTATCAGAGAGTGTGTGTGTGTCAGAGAGAGTGTGTGTGTATCAGAGAGAGTGTGTCTGTTGTGTGCATGTGTGTGTGTGTGTGTGAGAGAGAGAGCGAATTTGTGTGTGTTTGTGTCAGAGTGTGTGTGTTCTGTGTGTGAGTGTATATGTCTGTGTGTTTGTTTGAGTGTGTGTGTGTGTGTGAGAGAGAGAATGTCTGTGTGTTTGTGTCAGAGAGTGTGTGTGTGTGAGAGAGTATGTGTGTTCTGTGTGTGTGTGTGCGTTTGTGTGTGTGTGTGTGAGAGTGTGTCTCTGAGAGGTTAAGCGAGCAAAGGAGAAACAGACAGAGAGCGAGAGAAAGAAAGACTGATGGCCTACAAAAAGAGTAGGATGCAGGAGCCAGGCCTGTCTGCCGAGTTAAAAAACCCTATTCTCTCCGCGAGGACCCCTGCTACTCCGTCTTTGGTTATGCCTGATTCTATGAATTCATCATGCCTTTAGTACACTGTGAGGGACTGCCCGACCAAAATACACCATTCGCCCCCCTTTTGGAGCCTTTTGTCCCCCCCTGCATACCCTTCAATTGGACCTACATTTATTATTTTGACCTTTGCTTTGCGGGGGTGTGACTTCAAAGCGGACCCTCTATTTCTGCCTCTTTAGGGGGAGGGTCATGTCAACCTCACAGTGTGAGAGGCAGACTGTTCTGTTCTGTCTCCTCTGGTTTTGTTGTTCGCTGGGAGACAGAGAGAGAGAGAGAGAGAGAGAGAGAGAGAGAGAGAGAGAGAGAGAGAGAGAGAGATAGAAGAGAGAGAGAGAGAGAGAGAGAGAGAGAGAGAGAGAGAGAGAGAGAGAGAGAGAGAGACCCTGTGAGAAGATAATGAAAATGAGAATCAATTAGGTTATGGTCTTTAGAGTTAGAAGGGAAGGAGGGAGAGGGGGAGTGTGTGTGTGTGTGTGTGTGTGTGTGTGTGTGTTTGTGTGAGATAGAACGCAAGAGTGAATGAGATTCAGTTTGTGTGTGTGTATAGAAGGGTGTTCTGCATTAAGAACTACACATGAAGTACAGACGGAGAGCATCACCAGGGAAGTACTGGTGGGAAAATATAGCATTGAAGTGGAATGGTGAATTCTACACATTCTATGGAGGTTTACATTGTATCAGTATCAATAGAATACATCATGTGTTTAGTACTGCAATAAGAAACATGACAAATGTAAGAGATTCAGCTATTAGATTAAAATCTCTTCTTGCATTCTACTTTAGGTGACCTTATGCATTAATGAAGCCTTTATAAAAGTGATACAACATAAGATGGCTAAGTACTCCATAAGCTTGTGTTATAACCTGTTATGTCGTTTTTATAATACATTCAAAAAGGTAACCTGATTAGTGTTACCTGTTAAGTGATTAGTGTTAGTGATTATTCAACAGTTATGTCACATAATGATGTCAAAAGCATTTTATTTGTATACTGTATATACCATTCTTAGACATGCAGTGTTTATATTGAATCAAGTCATGCTTTCTGATGGATGGACGTTGAATACTGACTTGTATCACGGGTGACCGACCAGCTTGGCTTTATTCTTGGTTGTGGTAACTGAATGGGTTATCCGAAATTACTGTTGATGAGAAATGATTAACAATACTGCCATCTAGTGACACATCTCTTCAAATCCCTTCAATAGTGTTACAGTAGTGCACCAGTTACTGTACCTACTATAGCATATTATTACAAGGTGTATGCTGTAGCTCACTAAGCAATTTAAACATACTAGGTAAGAATGCACTTCTGTGAATGCGGTCTGTTTTATTAACTCAAAGAGCTTTCATGATGTTTGTTATTTACCAATCAAGTCTTGGAACCACTGAATTAACTTTGCTTCAGCATTGGAATAGAAATTAAAATGCAAAAATGGCAATACAAAGCCCCTTTCTAATCTTGCACTGGAATCTCAATTAATCTAACGATTTGACTGCATTGAAATGACCGTGAAATATGACTAACTCTCTGATTTATCTAGACTCCCTTCACAATTCACAGTGTTATTATCCTGGTTACCAACAGATGGCAGCACAGTGACAGTCAGTGGATCCATGCTTCAATTCAGTTCTGTATGTTCACCAACTTAGAAATAATACATTAAATGGTGATTAACTATTCAATAGATCATGATGATAATGTCAAACAAATGTTATGTCCTGTATGAGCCTGTTTATTAGGAAACCTACCTTAAGCCTGGTCTCAGATCTGTGTGTGCCTAATTCACCTGCCACCTGACTTTAGATAGGCCTTCAACATGACTCGGTTAAATCACGTACACAGCATGATGACTTGGCTGGCATCAGTACATACTGTCCAGTACAGGGACCAGGTTTATAGAACTAGGCTACTTACCGCTGACTGTTTCTCTAGACTACAAGTGGAAGTCAGGAGGAACTCTGAGCACCACCCTCCCTCTCTCTGGGCAATTAGATTATTTCACTTCAGACTGTGTTATCCTGTCTTGCTATTACCCTATGTGATCAACACCTAGCCTGTTAGCCTATATTATCCATTAGGAGTCACTATTCCTGACCTGGCCTTAATCCACATGTCTATATCTGGCCCTGGTAATAAGGAAATGGGCCTTTAAAATAGGACCACAATAGGATGCTATTGCTAGTACACATGTTAAGTATAACCCTTCTTAGAGAGGGGTTACCAAAGTGTCACTGTCACCATATGCTGTAAGGAGATTGATTGGAAAACATAAACAGTCTAGCAAAATGCAGCAAATTCAGGTACATGACAGATGCTAAATTACAATGCTACTTCTTCTTGTTTATAGTAGCCTAGCTAGTTACATTAGATTTCCTGTTAATTAATTCATTTTTAGGTTTAAAAATATTTGTTTGATTCCAGAGGATAGCACATTATATGACCAATAAAAACACTTGTGTTCCTTGTCTTTAGGGCAGCATGTTACAATTGAGCTCTGAGGTTAGATTACGAGTGTGTTCAATGGGACAGAGTCATTTGATGAATTTAGATTAAGGCCACAGTCTGTTTTTTAATTCATTAATCTGTCTTGATCACCAGGAGCTCATTAGCCCTGTTAGTCAGTTAGGGAGCTGTCGTTGTAAACTGTGACAATGGGGGTGTTGAAGGGTTTGCAATTAAAGGGCAATTGAAGGGTGAACTGTAACAGTGTTTTCAATTAATTATTACTATATAATGACTATAGGGTCATACGTTTTTCCTGACCACATGACCTGACCAGGAAAACCTCTAGGCCTTTTTCTGGTCAGGAAAAAACTCCTGACCGTAATCATGGCATTCAACACGTGCATGGAGTTTGAAAATGAACACAAGAAGATGTCTAATGAATTGAGTACATTTGGGGGCGGTTTCCCAGACACAGATTAAGCCTAGTCCTGGACTAAAAAACTAGTTCAATGGAACATTTCTAAGGGCAAAAGAGGGTGCAACTCAATATTAGGAAGGTGTTCCTAATGTTTTGTACACTCAGTCTATTTCAAATAAACAAACATTGCAGTAGAACAGAGTGCAATGCATCACTTTTAACCCTGCAAAATATTTTGTCCATGAGTCTTGATGATTCCCAGAATGTTATCCCAGTTTGCAGATTTGGTTCCTTGGAAGTTATGGGAACATACGTTTTTGGTTTTCCATTGGTTCTAAGAACGAAGCCATAAGTTTCCTGACTGGTAAAACGACATGTTTTTAAAATGTTCTGAGAATGGAAGTGAACATTTTGCCTGATCTGGGAACATTCATTTTTAGGTTGTAGGGAGGTTCTGAGAACATTTTACTATGGTTCAATGGGAGGTTTTATTAACGTTCTGAGAACATGTTTAGATAAGACTGCTAGCTTAGGTTAACTGTTTTGAACTCCAAGCACATATAGGACACATGGAAATTCATTTGGTTAGGCATTAATCATGCAAATACATTTATTTTGTTATTGTGGCACAGCATCAGGGAGATTCTAACCTATTAGTCCACTGCGCCACCAGGATGGAGCTAGCATGCCATGTTTTTTTTTTACTTATACAAAGCTGTTGTCATGACGTGACTTTCATTATTGTGATGACTATTATTTATTGAATAATTACCTACTATGTTTAATTGTTACTAGATTAAATTAATCATGTAACAATTAACTCATTAGGAATTTGGGGCACCACGGGAAAAGTTGTTTAACGAGTTACCGTTTCCCGAATTAACTCTAAAGATATCTAGATATCTCTTGTCATTTAACAGTCATTTATTAATAATTTACCTCATATCAGTCTCATTCTGAAAGTCGTAGACTCTTTAAGTCTGCATGAACCCGGGTCTTACTGATCATTCCGTACCACACAAATTGATTTAATTGTTTATTTACTAACTAATTAAAATGATAACACAAGATACAAACACGTACATGGTATAGGTAGGGATTAGACACTTACTACAATGAAAACGGGTCCCTAGCGGACGAACACAATATGACACTTGTTACAAAAGATGGCAAGATAAAGAGAGAGAAAGAGAGAAAACACTTGGATACACATGGGCCTACGCTCACAGTAATCCTAATACCTTGCCCTGAACTGCCGCCCGTTTGGTAAGAAGTAATGCATGTATTTACATGTTGGAGGTCTTTGTCGTGTATCTCTGTTGGACCCAGGCCTTCGTTGGAAGGGGTCGATTGGGCCTTCTCTTTCGGATGGCCTTTTATATGAAGGCCTGATTCACACAGTCTCCTCTGCACAGTTGATGTTGAGATGTGTCTGTTACTTGAACTCTGTGAAGCATTTATTTGGGCTGCAATCTGAGGTGCAGTTAACTCTAATGAACTTATCCTCTGCAGCAGGGGAAACTCTTGGTCTTCCTTTCCTGTGGCGGTCCTCATGAGAGCCAGTTTCATCATAGCGCCTGATGGTTTTTGCGACTGCACTTGAAGAAACGTTCAAAGATGTTGAAATGTTCCGTATTGACTGACCTTCATGTCTTAAAGTAATGATGGACTGTCGTTTCTCTTTGCTTATTTGAGCTGTTTTTGCCATAATATGGACTTGGTGTTTTACCAAATAGGGCTATCTTCTGTATACCCCCACTCCCTTGTCACAACACAACTGATAGGCTCAAATGCATTAAGAAGGAAAGAAATGCCACAACTTTTAACATGGGCAATGTAGAAAATATTAAAATAAAGAAAAACCCTGGAATGAGTTTGTGTGTCCAAACTTTTGACTGGTACTGTATATAGATAAAGATATCTCCTGATGTTGACCCTTTCGCCCAGTGAGGGGGAGGTTGACTTCCAGAAATGTTATTACAATGTGTTATGTGTTAAACCCTATACCCCAACCTGAGCACTCTGTTCTGCCGCATCTGGTCTCTTGGCCTTCTCAGACCGTCAGCTTGCACTCGCACTCGCACTCATCCCAGTCAAATCTTTTCTCTGTCCTGGCACCCCAATGGTCGGAACCAGCTTCCCCCTGTAGCTAGGACAGCAAAGCCCCTGCCCATCTTCCGAAAACGACTGAAATCCTACCTCTTCAAAGAGTATCTTAAATGAATCCTTTACTTATTGAGTGAAAATGAACTTGCTACGACTGTGATATGGGATTGTCTCACCCAGCTATCTTAAGATGAATGCACTAATTATAAGGCGCTCTGGATAAGAGCGTCTGCTAAATAACTAAAATGTAAATGTTACTAGAGTAATTACAGCGTTACTACACCGGTATTAGAGCAAAGTGTTACTGAAGTGTAAAGTGTTACCAAACAACACATATTGCAGATAGACTATTTTCACATGGGGACCTACAGGTTGTATACTGCAGTGTACTCAATAAAGCTCCCATTTGACCTTGAAGGCTATAAATAGAGCACTAGGAGATGGGCTAATACAATACATTACGATCAGGCAGGACGAGCCTAGAGCCTCCACCCCTAGGTCTGTTTCTACTGTCTATTAACAAAACGTAAGTCTGAAAAATTAAAAAGTGATACATCGTCAAAACTCCATAGAATCGCACATTGGCTCCTATCACAAAGTCACCTAAAATGGATAAATCTGCTGTTAAGTAACAGTGACCCTCAACTGAGGAGGATTTGAGCAATATACAGTAAAACAACATTGAGATAAGTTCACACTAAAACAAGGATGTTATTCACCACTTTCTGAGCCAGTTTCTGAGGAACAGTGCTAATGAAGTCAGACAGTTGCCTGAGTCAAGGTTTGCGGGAAGGACAGTAGCCTGGCCTTCCATTGCAGTGTGACCGCAGCACTCTCTGCATATTTCGGCTCACCCATCATCACCGGGTCTAGTAATTCAACACTTCTAAAGGAAGGTTAGTGTTGAGAGCTGTGTGTTGTGTGTAACAGCCTCTTTGGAGGTTAAAAGGAACACAGTGAACCAATTAAACTCAATTTGCTTCAACATTAAAGGCTTCAACGATGATTTTAGCTATAGTTTTTTCTTTAATCCGGCTGCTGATTAACTTCGATATTGTGGCTTGACTCATACTCTATAGCACCAAAGGAAGCTAAAATGATTAAAATAATTATTAATGTTATGATGAATGATATCACCCTGACTCCATCTTTACATGGGATATGTCATGTTTTCAGGCTTTGTCTTCTCTAGAGACACCATTCAAAGTGCAGTTTGGCAGACACAAACTTTCCACCCAAAATGTTGCCCTAAAAGTATTTTATACATACAGAATCAGCAGTAGTTTGTTTGTGATGTTCATGCATGACCATGAGCTCTGAAATGACCCAGTTCAGATGTACAGTAAGTTACATGTCACGAGTTATGAGTCACAGTTAAAGTAAAGATACATGGTCAGTCAATATTAGAGAAAGGCAGACATATCCGGTGGATCGGAACACAATGTATGGTTAGTCTCTCTCTCTCTGTGGGGTCGCTTTGCAGTTTTAATGGACGACTGTCATTATTTGTTGACAGTTGTTCATCATTTAGATGTTTTATTGTCCTCACTTAGTCTCCCCCCTCTCTCTCTCTCTCTCTCTCTCTCTCTCTCTCTCTCTCTCTCTCTCTCTCTCTCTCTCTCTCTCTCTCTCTTTCAATTCAATGTCAATTTAAGGGCTTTATTGGCATGGGAAACATGCTTACATTGCCAAAGCAAGTGAAATAGATAATAAACAAAAGTGAATTACACCAAACTGGAAGTCCACACCAAACTGGAAGTCTTCCGACTAGCTTGGAAAGACAGTACCGTGCAGTACCGAAGAGCCCTCACTGCTGCTCGATCATCCTACTTTTCCAACTTAATCGAGGAAAATAAGAATAATCCAAAATTTCTTTTTGATACTGTTGCAAAGCTAACTAAAAAGCAGCATTCCCCAAGAGAGGATGGCTTTCACTTCAGCAGTAATAAATTCATGAACTTCTTTGAGGAAAAGATCATGACCATTAGAAAGCAAATTACGGACTCCTCTTTGAATCTGCGTATTCCTCCAGGGCTTAGCTGTCCTGGATCTGCACAGCTCTGCGAGGGCCTGGGATCGGGAGAGACACTTAAGTGTTTTAGTACTATATCTCCTGACACAATGATGAAAATAATCATGGCCTCTAAACCTTCAAGCTGCATACTGGATCCTATTCCTACTAAACTGCTGAAGGAGCTGCTTCCTGTGCTTGGCCCTCCTATGTTGAACATAATAAACAGCTCTCTATCCACCGGATGTGTACCAAACTCACTAAAAGTGGCAGTGATAAAGCCTCTCTTGAAAAAGCCAAACCTTGACCCGGAAAATATAAAAAACTATCGGCCTATATCGAATCTTCCATTCCTCTCAAAAATTTTAGAAAAAGCTGTTGCGCAGCAACTCACTGCCTTTCTGAAGACAAACAATGTATACGAAATGCTTCAGTCTGGTTTTAGACCCCATCATAGCACTGAGACTGCACTTGTGAAGGTGGTAAATGACCTTTTAATGGCGTCAGACCGAGGCTCTGCATCTGTCCTCGTGCTACTAGACCTTAGTGCTGCCTTTGACACCATCGATCACCACATTCTTTTGGAGAGACTGGAAACCCAAATTGGTCTACACGGACAAGTTCTGGCCTGGTTTAGATCTTACCTGTCGGAAAGATATCAGTTTGTCTCTGTAAATGGTCTGTCCTCCGACAAATCAACTGTACATTTCGGTGTTCCTCAAGGTTCCGTTTTAGGACCACTATTGTTTTCACTATATATTTTACCTCTTGGGGATGTTATTCGAAAACATAATGTTAACTTTCACTGCTATGCGGATGACACACAGCTGTACATTTCAATGAAACATGGTGAAGCCCCAAAATTGCCCTCGCTAGAAGCCTGTGTTTCAGACATAAGGAAGTGGATGGCTGAAAACTTTTTACTTTTAAACTCGGACAAAACAGAGATGCTTGTTCTAGGTCCCAAGAAACAAAGAGATCTTCTGTTAAATCTGACAATTCATCTTGATGGTTGTAAAGTCGTCTCAAATAAAACTGTGAAGGACCTCGGCGTTACTCTTGACCCTGATCTCTCTTTTGACGAACATATCAAGACTGTTTCAAGGACAGCTTTTTTCCATCTAACGTAACATTGCAAAATTAGAAATTTTCTGTCCAAAAATGATGCAGAAAAATTAATCCATGCATTTGTTACTTCTAGGTTAGACTACTGCAATGCTCTATTTTCCGGCTACCGGATAAAGCACTAAATAAACTTCAGTTAGTGCTAAATACGGCTGCTAGAATCCTGACTAGAACCAAGAAATTTGATCATATTACTCCAGTGCTAGCTTCCCTACACTGGCTTCCTGTTAAGGCAAGGGCAGTGAATTAAACAATAAAAAATGAACAGTAAGCATTACACTCACTAAAGTTCCAAAAGAATAAAGACATTTCAAATGTCATATTCAAATAGAAAATAAATAAACATAAATATGGGTTTTATTTACAATGGTGTTTGTTCTTCACTGGTTGCCCTTTTCTTGTTGCAACAGGTCACAAATCTTGCTTCTGTGATGGCACACTTGTATTTCACCAAATAGATATCGGAGTTGATCAAAATTGTGTTTGTTTTCGAATTCTTTGTGGGTCTGTGTAATCTGAGGGAAATATGTGTCTCTAATATGGTCATACATTTGGCAGGAGGTTAGGAAGTGCAGCTCAGTTTCCACCTCATTTTGTGGACAGTGTGCACGAAGCCTGTCTTCTCTTGAGAGCCAGGTCTGCCCACGGCAGCCTTTCTCTATAGCAGGGCTATGCTCACTGAGTCTGTACATAGTCAAAGCTTTCCTTAAGTTTGGGTCAGTCACAGTGGTCAGTTATTCTGCCACTGTGTATTCTCTGTTTAGGGCCAAATAGCATTCTGGTTTGCTCAGTTTTTTTGTTGATTCTTTCCAATGTGTCAAGTAATTATCTTTTAGTTTTCTCATGATTTGGGTGGGTCATATTGTGTTGCTCGCCTGGGGCTCTGTGGAGTCTGTTTGTGTTTGTGAACAGAGCCCCAGGACCAGCTTGCTTTGGGGACTCTTCTCCAGGTTAATCACTCTGTAGGTGATAGCTTTGTAATGTAATGTTTGGGAATCGCTTCCTTTTAGGTGATTGTGGAATTTAACGGCTCTTTTCTGGATTTTGATAATTAGCGGGTATCGGCCTGATTCTGCTCTGCATGCATTATTTGGTGTTTTACGTTGTACACTGAAGATATTTTTGCTCAATTTGGTGTTTGTCCCATTTTGTTAATTCTTGGTTGGTGAGCGGACCCCAGACCTCACAACCATAAAGGGCAATGGGTTCTATAACTGATTCAAGTATTTTTAGCCAGATCCTAATTGGTACGTCGAATTCTATGTTCCTTTTGATGGCATAGAAGGCCCTTATTGCCTTGTCTCTCAGATTGTTCACAGCTTTGTGGAAGTTACCTGTGGTGCTAATGTTTAAGCCGAGGTATGTAGCGTTTTTTTTGTGCTCTGGCAACTGGACCTTTTTTGGAACACCATTATTTTTGTCTGACTGAGATTTACTGTCAATTTTGATTTGTTTAACACTTTTTGGGTTACTACATGATTCCATATGTGCTATTTCATAGTTTTGATGTCTTCACTATTATTCAAGCCATGTAGAAAATAGTAAAAATAAAGAAAAACCCTTGAATGAGTAGGTGTGTCCAAACTTGTGACTGGTACTGTATATGTTTTGATCATGTATATGTCTCTCTCTTTCTCTCTCTCTCAATTCAATTCAAAGGGCTTTATTGGCATGGGAGACATGTTTACAAAGCAAATGAAATAGATAAACAAAAAATGGAGGAGGCAGGTGGACCTGGTCTGTTTGCCAAATATAAAGGATCAAAACTGTCGGAGGAACAAAAATAGCATAAATAGGGACGTATACCAGTTTCATTTGAGGACCAGGATGATTTTTTTAAGTACCAATTCCATGGCACATGGTGTATGAGTTGATATATAAAACGACTCAAGATTCAAGACTTCGTGCTTTTCAGCTAAAATTATTGTACAGAATGTTGAATATTTGGGGCGTACAATCATCGCAGCTCTGTAGATTTTTTTGCGAGGACACCTAATCAATAGACCATTTGTTCTGGTATTGCCCTCAGGTAGCCTGTTTCTGGTGTCAGGTTCAGGTATGGCTGAAAAAGCATAACATTCATGTAAAATTGACCCTAAAAATAGCATTGCTGGGAGATTAGGAGAGACCTGGTCAGTCAATTACTAATATAAAATCAAATCAAATGTTATTTGTCACATGCGCCGAACACAACAGGTGTAGACCTTACCGTGAAATGCTTACTTACAAGCTCTTAACCAACAATGCAGTTTTAAGAAAATAAGAGTTAAGAAAATATTTACTAAATAAACTAAAGTAAATATACTAATACTGATAAATATACTATACTAATAATATACCAATACTCTTAGTAAAAGTATTTACAGTATCTTCAACTTGCAATCTGTGTATTCTATTCGATTAGATAGATTCAAATGGTTATGTTAAACATCACCACATAGTTGAACGATTACGAAGATGGCATCGACGAAGATGGCGGCCTCGCGACTAGCTCTTAGGAAACTTTGCGGTATTTTGTTTTTCTATGTATTATTTTTGACATTATTAGCTCAGAAAGTGTTTTTGTATCATTACATACAGCTGGGAAAAACTATTGGATACCAGAGCGGCGGTAACTCACCAGCATAACGACCAGGAATATGACTTTCCCAAAGCAGATCCTTTGTTTGCTCTCCCCAGGGCAATTAAACTGATTCCAGCGGCTGACCCAAAACATCGCCGGCGGAGGAGAGGCACTCGGAGCGGCCTGCTGGTTCGACTTAGGAGGCGCGTACACCACCCACCGCTTTCAAGTATACTACTCGCTAATGTTCAGTCTTTGGATAACAAAGTGGACGAGCTCAGGGCAAGGATTTATTTCCAGAGAGACATCAAGGCCTGTAACATACTTTGTTTCACGGAAACATGGCTCTCTGGGGATATTCTATCGAAATCAGTCCAGCCAGATGGGTTCTCAGTTCATCGCGCAGACAGAAATAAATATCTCTCCGGGAAGCAGAAGGGCGGAGGTGTGTGTTTCATGATTAACGACTCATGGTGTAATTGTAGTAACATACAGGAACTCAAGCCTTTTGCTCACCCGACCTAGAATACCTCACAATCAAATGCCGACCGTATTATCGCCCAAGAGAATTTTCTTTGGTTATAGTCACGGCCGTGTATATCCCCCTCAAGCCGATACCATGACGGCCCTCAAAGAACTTCACTGGACTTTATGCAAACTGGAAACCACATATCTTGAGGACTAGGCTGCCGAAGTTCAAACAACATATCGACTGTTGTACTCAGGCTGCTAAAATCCTCGACCATTGCTATTCGAACTTCCGGGATGGTTATAAGGCCCTCCCCCGCCCTCCTTTCGGCAAATCTGACCACGACTCCATTTTGCTCCTCCCTTCCTATAGGCAGAAACTCAGACAGGAAGTACCTGTGCTAAGGACTATTCAACGCTGGTCTGACCAATTGGAATCCACGTTTCAAGATTGTTTTGATCACACGGACTGGGAAATGTTCCGGGTAGCTTGCGAAAATAATTTTGACGAATACACTGAAACGGTGACTGAGTTTATCAGGAAGTGTATAGGTGATGTTGTGCCCACTGTGACAATTAAAACTTACCCTAACCAGAAACCGTGGATAGATGGCAGCATTCACACAAAACTGAAAGCGCGAACCACCGCATTCAACCATGGCAAGGTGACTGGGAATATGACAGAATACAAACAGTGTAGCTACTCACTCCGCAAGGCAATTAAACTGGCAAAACATCAGTACAGAGACAAAGTGGAGTCGCAATTTAATGGCTCAGACACGAGACGTATGTGGCAGGGTCTACAGACAATCACGGACTACAAAAGGAAAACCAGCCACGTTGCCGACACCGTCGCCAGACAAGTTAAACACCTTCTTCGACCGCTTTGAGGATAACCCAGTGCCACCGACGAGGCCCACTACCAAGGACTGTGGCCTCTCCTTCTCCATGGCCGACGTTAGTAAGACATTTAAGCATGTTAACCCCCGCAAGGCTGCCGGCCCAGACAGCATCCCTAGCCGCGTCCTCAGAGCATGCGCAGACCAGCTGGCTGGTGTGTTTACGGACATATTCAAGCTCTCCCTTTCCCAGTCCGCTGTCCCCACATGCTTCAAGATGGCCACCATTGTTCCTGTACCCAAGAAAGCAAAGGTAACTGAACTAAATGACTATCGCCCCGTAGCACTTACCTCTGTCATCATGAAGTGCTTTGAGAGACTAGTCAAGGATCATATCACCTCTACCTTACCTGTCACCCTAGACCCACTTCAATTTACTTACCGACCCAATAGATCCACAGACGATGCAATCACCATCACACTGCACACTGCCCTATCCCATCTGGACAAGAGGAATACCTATGTAAGAATGCTGTTCATTGACTATAGCTCAGCTTTCAACACCATAGTACACTCCAAGCTCATCATTAAGCTCGAGCTGGGTCTGAATCCTGCCCTGTGCAACTGGGTCCTGGACTTCCTGACGGGCTGTCCCCAGGTGGTGAAGGTAGTAAACAACATCTCCACTTTGCTGATCCTTAACACTGGGGCCCCACAAGGGTGCGTGCCAGGAAAATAACCTCTCACTCAATGTCAACAAAACAAAGGAGATGATCGTGGACTTCAGGAAACAGCAGAGGGTGCACCCCCCTATCCACATCGACGGGACTGCAGTGGAGAAGGTGGAAAGCTTCAAGTTCCTTGGCGTACACATCACTGACAAACTGAAATGGTCCACACACACAGACAGTGTGGTGAAGGAGACGCAACAGAGCCTCTTCAACCTCAGGATGCTGAAGAAATGTAAAACCCTCACAAACTTTTACAGATGCACAATTGAGAGCATCCTGTCGGGCTGTATCACCGCCTGGTACGGCAACTGCACCGCCCGCAACCGCAGGGCTCTCCAGAGGGTGGTGCGGTCTGCAGAACGCATTACTGGGGGTAAACTACCCGCCCTCCAAGACACCTACAGCATCCGATGTCACAGGAAGGCCAAAAAGATCATCAAGGACATCAACCACCCGAGCCACTGCCTGTTCACCCCGCTATCATCCAGAAGGTGAGGTCAGTACAGGTGCATCAAAGCTGGGAACAAGAGAATGAAAAACAGCTTCTATCTCAAGGCCATCAGACTGTTAAATAGCCATCACTAACACATTAGAGGCTGCTGCTGCCTCTTTAAGAAATGGAACACTACATTTACATTTACATTTTGGTCAGTTAGCAGACGCTCTTATCCAGAGCGACTTACAGTTAGTGAGTGCATACATTTTCATACTTCTTTCATACTAGTCACTTTAATAATATTTACATATCTTGCACTACTCATCTCATATGTATATACTGTATTCTATAATATTCTACTGTATCTTAGTCCATGCCGCTCTGTCATTGGACTTAGTAGGAGATCTGTCAACGTGCCCTTGGACAGGGCGCTTGACCCTGGTTGCTCCTGTGGGTCGCTCTGGATGGGATTGTCCGCTAGATAACCGAATGTCATGTAACTGTTGAGCGGCTTCACTGCAGGTAAATTGTATTGTCGTGGAAATTCTACACAGGGACACTCAAAGTCAATCTTAAATGAATCATTGTTTATTATCAGCGTGCTGGAGAGCTTCCAACCAACTCAATGCGCCAAGTACACATGTCGATCAGGAGCTCTGTCGGGGCAGTCCCGTTAGATCTCTTATATACTGGATACGGACACGTTACATAGGCATAGTTCATAGGGTTGTGTCTGGCACCGTCTCCTATCTTAATTTATAGAACATATTCTGGGCATTCTGCCAAATGGTCCTAAGGAGGAGGTAATGTCCCCCCCCCCCCTCATTTCTTTACCAAGCACAGGCAGGAACCAAGGATTATTTATGACACAAAGACAAGATGAACATTTTCAAGGCAGTCTCTTCACAAGATAACATTTTCCATCACAGTATGTTTTGAGAAAAAATAAGAAACCCGCACACTGCTCTTGCTAGTATCACTGATCTTTATTAAGCTTTACGTATCGGCCTCAAGGCCTTCGCCAGCGCTTTTGTGAGTGTTTATCATTTGCACCGTTATGTAGACATTGCTCCACCCACATCTGTTCAATGCAAGTGTTACCAAATAGAACAATGTGCATTTCATAAGTATTCTAATAAAGTGTGTACATAAAATGCATTAAACAAGTCTGTAAAACCACAATGAGGACATCGACCTATCAAGTACGTTTTCATAATTCATTGGGTACAGTGCAGGAAGAAACATCTGAGTAATAATATAATATTCCATTTAGCAGACACTTTTATCCAAAGTGACTTACAGTCATGTGTGCATACATTTTTACGTACGGGTGGTCCCGGGGATCGAACCCACTACCCTGGCGTTACAAGCACCATGCTCTACCAATTGAGCTACAGATGTGGTGGTGTTAATTCATGTTCACATTTACAACATAACATGCATTGGCATTTCATCATTAAGACCTTTTGGGAATAATTTCTGGAGGGTGAAAATTCTAAAACATTCTCTTTCGCTCAGAGTATTATTTTATATCACCTCCCCTGTCTGATATCTTGACTTTCTCTATGCCACAAAATCTAAAGGTAGAAATGTCATGTTTTTGGTCATTAAAATGTACTGCGACTGGATGATCCCTGTTTTGTTTCTCCTGATTGAACTTTTATGTTAACTAATTCTCTGTTTAAGTGAAAGAGAGGTTTTACCTACATACCACAGCCCACATGGACATTTCATCATGTAGATGTGGTGGAGCACGTAATAATGTCATTTATTTGGAATCGTTTTCCTGGATGTGGGTGGCAGAAATATTCACACCATCATATTTTTGCACTGTGCGCAACCTCTGCATTTATAGCTACCATTCGGAAGAGGGTGTAAAAGAGCCTGGCTAATTTTCTTTTGTGGCTGGCAGTTGGCATGGACCAATTTGGGGGGGTCCCGGATGGTTGAGGGGCAGCTCTCGGTGAACTGTTGATGGTTGGTGGCCTGGCTGGTTGGGAGCTGGTTTTTGTCCCAGATTTGACTTTGTGGGAGATCTGTCGACGTGCCCTTGACTCGCTTGACCCTGGTTGCTCCTGTGGGTCGCTCTGGATGGGAGTGTCTGAATGTAATGTAAATGTTGAGCGGCTTCACTGCAGGTAAATTGTATGTTTTAAAATTCAATAAAAAAAAGTGAAATAAACAATCAGAAATTAATAGTAAACATTACACTCACAAAAGTTTCAAAGGAATAGAGACATTTCAAGTGTCATATTATGGCTATATACAGTGTTGTAATGATGTGCAAATAGTTGAAGTACAAAAGGGAAAATACATTTGGATTGTATTTACAATGGTGTTGGTTCTTCACTGGTTGCCCTTTTCTTATTGCAACAGGTCACAATTCTTGCTGCTGTGATGGCACACTGTGGTATTTAAACTAATAGATATGTGAGTTTATCAAAACTGGATTTGTTTCGCTCTCTCTCTCTCTCTCTCTCTCTCTCTCTCTCTCTCTCTCTCTCTCTCTCTCTCTCTCTCTCGCTCTCTCTCTCTCTCTCTCTCTCTGATCAGTAACCTAGTGAGCTACCTGGTGTCTGCTCTCTGCTCCCAGGTATGATGAGCCTCCCATAAGGTTTAGCAACAAAAGGCCATGGGAACAGAACAGTATGTGTGTCTCATCTCTACTCCTTGTTCCTCTGATTATTTTACTCTAACCCCAATATGACAGAGAAATCATTTTTTATGACACAGCAACATTATGTTCTAAATCAGGGGTGTCAAACTCCTTTCCTTGAGGGCTGAGTGTGTAAACGCACATGCCCCCTGAGTTCTCACCCACACATTTCAACATTACACTTAGCCAAAACCCCACCTGACACTCATTGTTTACAAACAAGTCACACTCTGAGCCAAGTTACAGTAAACAACAGCACTTCTGTGCCCAGTGCTATCCTTAGCATGACCATTAGCTCTGAAATAACCCAATTCAGATGTACAATAACTTACGTCATGAGTTATCAGTCACAGTTCACACATGGTCAGTCAATATTAGAGACAATTATACATTAGGGATGCAATGTATGGTTAGTCTATCTCTCACTCTCACACTCACACTCACACTCACACTCACACTCACACACACACACACACACAACAATAATAATCCAGAGTCTGTTTCATCTCTACTTCCTGTTCCTCTGATTACTATACTGTAACCCTGATAAGACAGAGAAAACAAGTTTATGTCATAGCAATATGTTCTGAACACACAGGCGGAGTTTCACATACTGTATCGTAGTTAATATACAGGTTGGGAGAAAATACTAACAGGTAAACTAAAATGTAACAGAGAAACTGTATGTTATATATTTGTTGTAGAAACTATGGCATTAAATTATGTCAACTACATAAAGTATGTTTTTCTACAATAAAGTAATTTATGCATATACCTAAAGATGTCCAGTTCATGCCCCATGAGTTCTCTTCTCACCCACACATATCAATATTACACCTAGCCGAAGACCCACCTGGCATTCACCTCTTTACACACACAGACACACTCTGAGCCAAGTTAGAGTGAACGACAGCACTTCCATGCCCATGGCTATAATGGGATAATGAGATATAAAAGCTCCACCTGATTCACTGATCCCAGTATAGCACTACAGACCTCAGACCTGCTAGTTACCTCTCTGTTAGCCATAGCACTGAGAGACAGTGGTATACAGGACACAGAGAGAGAGTTTGCGATACACAGAGGAATACCAACAAGAGAGGGATACAGTCTAGACAATACAGGTAAGACAATGTTAGTATTGTTTGGGGGTGGTGATGGTGGTGGCGGGCTGGGGGGCTAAAACTCGTTGTAAGGATCCAGTATCTTTAAAAAAACAAATATTTCAGATTCTCTTTAAACCCTGTAGGATTGTTTGCTATTTTATGATGTTATGCTATTCTAAAGAATAAGGTATTTTCTACATGGTCCATAAGATAATGAGCAATATTCTTACAGTTAGTGGATATGTACTGTACATAAAAAATGAGCATAGCAATCAAATCATAGCTAGTGTATCAACAGGAAACACATCTCATTAGTTTGGATGGAAAATCTTCACATAAAAATATCATTTAAAAAATGGAAAATATTAAAACATTTTCTATGTATTTCCACGCTGTTTTTACAGGATGAAGCCCAGACGCCTGCTTTCCTCTGTGGAGCTGCTGCCCACCATCAGTGAGATGCAGGAAGGAGATCTGGAGGACGGGGAAGACGATTACCCCACTATGGAGGAGTATGTGGACTCCATCAAGGAACTCTCTCAGCCCACCCCGTACCCCCTCCACAGCCTGCCCCGGTGGCACCGACGATGGATGACCAGCTCGGCCACCCAGCCCGTCGGAAGATGCCCCACTGTAGCCCAATTGGCGCCCTATAATAAATCCATGGCATATTCTCCTCGGATCCCCAGTGGTCTATCGGATGTGTCACTCATGGTCACCCACCCTTTGGACGGTGTAACCCGGGTATGTTCCGGCCGAGACCCCCTGGATTGGTTGTTTGCGCAGGCCCAGTTTTCCGGGTTGACGTGACTAAGAAAGTCCCAGGCTTCTGTTTGTGACGGTGCTCTGGAGATGGCTGCAGGGCTTTACGGAACTCTTTGATGAACAGGAAGCATAGTCTGGATTACATTACTGGATTAACCCAGCGTGGGATTTGAGGTCGAGGTAGTCAGGGATGATTTGTGAACGTTGTCTTAACTCTCCCATGTATTCTACAGTATGGACTGAGTCCCTCCAGGCATGACCAGAGTTGAAGGGTGTCCTAATATGGACAAAGTGAGTGGTGAACAAGGAGGGGGCAGAGGGATTCAGCCCAATTAATTTACACTTTAGCTGCTTTATCTCTCTGGATATCCTCGTAATGATAATATTTTTGTAAGGAACTCTTTCGTAAATACTGTACATGATTGTCTGTAAATCTCTTTGTTTGACCAACACAATTAAAACAACATGGTATTCAAAAACATTGTTATCACAGTCATTGACTCTGTCACTCACAATCAAGGCAATTATTTTCTCTTTTTCTTAAAGAACAGACATGTCTCTTTATTTATGGGCTAGAAAATTGTATCTATTGTCTTTGTTAAGCACTGCTGTGTGCTCTGGTTCTGGTCTGTTAGGCTCCTTAAGTTTCTGTTTCTTCTAAATGTCGCACGCGTGTGGTGAGCCAAGACAGCTGGCCCTACAGTGCATGAGCAATAAAGCCACCTTGGCTGAGGTCCATCCCCCTATCATTGCAAAGACGAAGGGAGGAAACAGGGAGGCCTGCTCTTTCCAGTGATACATTTTCACTGAAATGTAAAGCATTATTAATGTTTACAATACCCAGAATATAGCTGACTAATACTGTACGTATTCTACTGAAGCGTCATTAGGTCCTGTTCCAAAGAAACACTCCACTCATTTTAAGACGTTGAGTAACAATGTTTTTCAGTGGTCCATGCAATTACACTTTATGAGAAAGTATTTGCAAAAAAAACCAAGTTGTGAACTATGGCCTAGTTTGCATCAGTCATGATCTTGGACGGCTCATTAATTGGAAGCGGTAGTCAGAGTACAGTATTGGTCAAACAATGATAAATCGTGTATGGACCAAAAATTCAAATCAGGTCATTACCACTCAACTTGCTGAGCAAGGTCCCACTTGGTTAATTAATTTGAGCAGAATTGGTCAAATATCCTGCAACCACAGGAGGTTGGTGGCACCTTAATTGGGGAGGACGGGCTCTTGGTAATGGCTGGAGTGGAATAGGTGGAATGGTATCAAATACATAAAACACATGGTTTCCATGTGTTTGATGCTATTCTATTCGCTCTGTTCCAGACATTATTATGAGCCATCCTCCCCTCAGCAGCCTCCACTGCATACAACTAGATAATACACAAACATGAAAAAAATTACTTTGCAGATGTAGTGTAATTACAATTAAATACATGTTTTAGCATCACTTAAAACGGGATATCTAACGCCACAGAATAGGAGACATTTAGTACAACCGTCTTCCATATTTTCTTCAAGAAAGACATGGGGACAGAAGCCCAAAAACTAATCTCTGACAAGACACAACATACATGACTGAAAACTGGTAGTCCCGTGTAGCTCAGTTGTACAGTGAGAGAAAAAAGTATTTGATACCCTGCTGATTTTGTACGTTTGCCCACTGACAAAGACATGATCAGTCTATAATAATAAGACAGAATAACAACAAAAAAATACAGAAAAACGCATGTCAAAAATTTTATAAATTGATTTGCATTTTAATGAGGGAAATAAGTATTTGACCCCTCTGAAAATCATGACTTAGAACTTGGTGGCAAAACCCTTGTTGGCAATCACAGAGGTCAGACGTTTCTTGTAGTTGGCCACCAGGTTTGCACACATCTCAGGAGGGATTTTGTCCCACTCCTCTTTGCAGATCTTCTCCAAGTCATTAAGGTTTCGGGGCTGACGTTTGGCAACTCGAACCTTCAGCTCCCTCCACAGATTTTCTATGGGATTAAGGTCTGGAGACTGGCTAGGCCACTCCAGGACCTTAATGTGCTTCTTCTTGAGCCACTCCTTTGTTGCCTTGGCCGTGTGTTTGGGTCATTGTCATGCTGGAATACCCATCCACGACCCATTTTCAATGCCCTGGCTGAGGGAAGGAGGTTCTCACCCAAGATTTGATGGTACATGGCCCCGTCCATCGTCCCTTTGATGCTGTGAAGTTGTCCTGTCTCCTTGGCAGAAACCCCCCCCCCCAAAGCATAATGTTTCCACCTCCATGTTTGACGGTGGGGATGGTGTTCTTGGGGTCATAGGCAGCATTCCTCCGCTTCCAAACACGGCGAGTTGAGTTGATGCCAAAGAGCTCGATTTTGGTCTCATCTGACCACAACACTTTCACCCAGTTCTCCTCTGAATCATTCAGATGTTCATTGGCAAAATTCAGATCAAATCAAATCAAATTTTATTGGCCACATGCGCCGAATACAACAGGTGCAGATATTACACTGATTCTAAGGAACAGCGCCGGAGAAGATGGCTGCCGTTTTACAGCCCTCTAACCAATTGTACTATTATGTGTGTTTTTCCGCGTTATTTGTAATTTATTTTGTACATAATGTTTCTGCCATCGTCTCTTATAACCAAAAAGAGCTTCTGGATATCAGGACAGCGATTACTCACCTCGTATTGGACGAAGATTTTTTCTTCAACGAGGCGGCCGCGAAGGATATCATACAGACACCCGAAAAGGCCCAAATCCCTGTCATTCGCGTGAGGAAGAGACGGAGATATCGTGGACGTAGATCGGGGTGCCTTGTAAGGATCCGACGGCGAGCGAGTAAACTGCCTCTTCCATCAATCCTATTAGCCAACGTTCAATCATTTGAAAATAAATTGGATGACTTAAGATTACGGTTATCCTACCAACGGGACATTAAAAACTGTAATATCTTATGTTTCACCGAGTCGTGGCTGAACAACGACATGGATATCATACAGCTAGCGTGCTATACGCTACATCGGCAGGATAGAACGGCTGACTCCGGTAAGACAAGGGGTGGCGGTCTGTGTATATTTGTAAACAACAGCTGGTGCACAAAATCAAATACTAAGGAAGTCTCAAGGTTTTGCTCGCCTGAGGTAGAGTATCTTATGATAAGCTGTAGAACACACTATTTACCAAGAGAGTTTTCATCTATATTTTTCATAGCTGTCTATTTACCACCACAAACCAATGCTGGCATTAAGATTGCACTGAATGAGTTGTACAAGGCCATAAATCAACAGGAAAACGCTCATCCAGATGCAGCGCTCCTAGTGGCCGGGGACTTTAATGCAGGGAAACTAAAATCGATTCTACCTCATTTCTACCAGCATGTTAAATGTGCAACCAGAGGAAAAAAAACTATAGACCACCTTTACTCCACACACAGAGACGTATACAAAGCTCTCCCTCGCCCTCCATTTGGCAAATCTGACCATAACTCTATCCTCCTGATTCCCGCTTATAAGCAAAAACTAAAGCAGGAAGCACCAGTGACTTGGTTAATGAAAAAGTGGTCAGATGACGCAGATGCTAAGCTACAGGACTGTTTTGCTAGCACAGACTGGAACATGTTCCGGGATTCTTCAGACAGCATTGAGGAGTACACCACATCAGTCACTGGCTTCAACAATAAGTGCATCGATGATGTCGTCCCCACAGTGACTGTACGTACATACCCCAACCAGAAGCCATGGATTACAGGAAACATCCGCACTGAGCTAAAGGGTAGAGCTGCCGCTTTCAAGGAATGGGACTCTAACCCGGACGCTTATAAGAAATCCCGCTATGACCTCCGACGAACCATCAAACAGGCAAAGAGTCAATACAGGACTAAGATTGAATCGTACTACACTGGCTCTGACGCTCGTCGGATGTGGCAGGGCTTGAAAACTATTACAGACTACAAAGGGAAGCACAGCCGCGAGCTGCCCAGTGACACAAGCCTACCAGACAAGCTAAACCACTTCTATGCTCGCTTCGAGGCAAGCAACACTGAAGCATGCAAGAGAGCACCAGCTGTTCCGGATGACTATGTGATCACGCTCTCCGTAGCCGATGTGAGTAAGACTTTTAAGCAGGTCAACATTCACAAGGATTACCAGGACGTGTACTCCGAGCATGTGCTGACCAACTGGCAAGTGTCTTCACTGACATTTTCAACATGTCCCTGACTGAGTCTGTAATACCAACATGTTTCAAGCAGACCACCATAGTCCCCGTGCCCAAGGACTCTAAGATAACCTGCCTAAATGACTACCGACCCGTAGCACTGACGTCTGTAGCCATGAAGTGCTTTGAAAGGCTGGTCATGGCTCACATCAACACCATTATCCCAGAAACCCTAGACCCACTCCAATTTGCATACCGCCCCAACAGATCCACAGATGATGCAATCTCTATTGCACTCCACACTGCCCTTTCCCACCTGGACAAGAGGAACACCTACGTGAGAATGCTATTCATTGACTACAGCTCAGCATTCAACACCATAGTGCCCTCTAAGCTCATCACTAAGCTAAGGATCATGGGACTAAACACCTCCCTCTGCAACTGGATCCTGGACTTCCTGACGGGCCGCCCCCAGGTGGTAAGGGTAGGTAACAACACATCTGCCACACTGATCCTCAACACGGGGGCCCCTCAGGGGTGCGTGCTCAGTCCCCTCCTGTACTCTCTGTTCACCCATGACTGCATGGCCAGGCACGACTCCAACACCATCATTAAGTTTGCCGACGACACAACAGTGTTAGGCCTGATCACAGACAACGATGAGACAGCCTATAGGGAGGAGGTCAGAGACCTGGCCGTGTGGTGCCAGGACAACAACCTCTCCCTCAACGTGACCAAGACAAAGGAGATGATTGTGGACTACAGGAAATAAAAGAGGACTGAGCACGCCCCCATTCTCATCGACAGGGCTGTAGTGGAACAGGTTGAGAGCTTCAAGTTCCTTGGTGTCCACATCACCAACGAACTATCATGGTCCAAACACACCAAGACAGTCGTGAAGAGGGCACGACAAAGCCTATTCCCCCTCAGGAGACTGAAAAGATTTGGCATGGGTCCTCAGATCCTCAAAAATTATACAGCTGCACCATCGAGAGCATCCTGACTGGTTGCATCACCGCCTGGTATGGCAACTGCTTGGCCTCCGACCGCAAGGCACTACAGAGGGTAGTGTGTACGGCCCAGTACATCACTGGGGCCAAGCTTCCTGCCATCCAGGACCTCTATACCAGGCGGTGTCAGAGGAAGGCCCTCAAAATTGTCAAAGACTCCAGCAACCCTAGTCATAGACTGTTCTCTCTGCTACCGCACGGCAAGCGGTACCGGAGTGCCAAGTCTAGGTCCAAAAGACTTCTCAACAGCTTCTACCCCCAAGCCATAAGACTCCTGAACAGCTAATCATGGCTACCCGGACTATTTGCACTGCCCCCCACCCCATCCTTTTTACGCTGCTGCTACTCTGTTAATTATTTATGCATAGTCACTTTAACTCTACCCACATGTACATATTACCTCAACTACCTCAACTAGCCGGTGCCCCCGCACATTGACTCTGCAACGGTACCCCCCCTGTATATATAGCCTCCCTACTGTCACTTTATTTTACTTCTGCTCTTTTTTTTCTCAACACTTTTTTTGTTGTTGTTTTATTTTTAAGCTGTAAGTAAGCATTTCACTGTAATGTCTGCACCTGTTGTATTCGGCGCATGTGACCAATAAAATGTGATTTGATTTGATTTGATTTGAAATGCTTACTTACAGCCCTTAAACAACAGTGCATTTATTTTTTATAAAAAAGTAAAATAAAACAACAACAAAAAAGTGTTGAGAAAAAAAGAGCAGAAGTAAAATAAAATAACAGTAGGGAGGCTATATATACAGGGGGGTACTGGTGCAGAGTCAATGTGCGGGGGCACCAGCTAGTTGAGGTAATATGTACATGTGGGTAGAGTTAAAGTGACTATGCATAAATAATTAACAGAGTAGCAGCAGCGTAAAAAGATGGGGTGGGGGGGCAAAATGTTTGACCATGTAAATTGATGTTTATAACTCTCATTACAGCTCAATACGTTCAAGTTGCCAGGTGCAAATGCCCAGGAACCATCATGAACACTGCCGAAACGATTGTTGACTTTGAAATCATTGAAAAGACACATTACTACGACACTACTGAAATCATGTAAGTACTGTATTTATTTAAGCAGAAAGTGATTTCTCTCTGTTTGTTAGTTTTTTTGTTTGTTTGTTTGTTTGTTTGTTTGTTTGTTTGTTTGTTTGTTTCTTTCTTTCTTTCTTTCTTTCTTTCTTTCTTTCTTTCTTTCTTTCTTTCTTTCTTTCTTTCTTTCTTTCTTTCTTTCTTTCTTTCTTTCTTTCTTTCTTTCTTTCTTTCTTTCTTTCTTTCTTTCTTTCTTTCTTTCTTTCTTTCTTTCTTTCTTTCTTTCTTTCTTTCTTTCTGACATTAACTTATGACATGACAATCACCTCTATCAGCCTTATATCAGTTGTGTGACTATGCATAAATAATTAACAGAGTAGCAGCAGCGTAAAAAGATGGGGTGGGGGGGCAGTGCAAATAGTCCGGGTAGATATGATTAGCTGTTCAGGAGTCTTATGGCTTGGGGGTAGAAGCTGTTGAGAAGTATTTTGGACCTAGACTTGGCACTCCGGTACCGCTTGCCGTGCGGTAGCAGAGAGAACAGTCTATGACTAGGGTGGCTGGAGTCTTTGACAATTTTGAGGGCCTTCCTCTGACACCGCCTGGTATAGAGGTCCTGGATGGCAGGAAGCTTGGCCCCAGTGGGCCTGTATATGTGCTTTCTTGAGCAGTGGGACCTTGCGGGCGCTGCAGGATTTCAGTCCTTCACGGCGTAGTGTGTTACCAATTGTTTTCTTGGTGACTATGGTCCCAGCTGCCTTGAGATCATTGACAAGATCCTCCCGTGTAGTTCTGGGCTGATTCCTCACCGTTCTCATGATCATTGCAACTCCATGAGGTGAGATCTTGCATGGAGCCCCAGGCCGAGGGACATTGACATTTCTTTTGTGTTTCTTCCATTTGCGAATAATCGCACCAACTGTTGTCACCTTCTCACTAAACTGCTTGGCGATGGTCTTGTAGCCCATTCCAGCCTTGTGTAGGTCTACAATCTTGTCCCTGACATCCTTGGAGAGCTCTTTGGTCTTGGCCATGGTGGAGAGTTTGGAATCTGATTGATTGATTGCTTCTGTGGACAGGTGTCTTTTATACAGGTAACAAACGGAGATTAGGAGCACTCCCTTTAAGAGTGTGCTCCTAATCTCAGCTCGTTACCTGTATAAAAGACACCTGGGAGCCAGAAATCTTTCTGATTGAGAGGGGGTCAAATACTTATTTCCCTCATTAAAATGAAAAATTAATTTGTAAAAATTTTTTGACATGCGTTTTTATGGATTTTTTTGTTGTTATTCTGTCTCTCACTGTTCAAATAAACCTACCATTAAAATTAGACTGATCATTTCTTTGTCAGTGGGCAAACGTACAAAATCAGCAGGGGGTCAAATACTTTTTTCCCTCACTGTATGTATGTATGCACTCACTAAACTGTAAGTTGCTCTGGATAAGAGCGTCTGCTAAATGACTAAAATGTAAATGTGGTTTTTAGTCCCGTGTAGCTCAGTTGGTTGAGCATGGCGCTCGCAACGCCAGGGTTGTGGGTTCGATTCCCATGGGGGACCAGTGTGAAAAAATGTATGCACTCACTAACTGTAAGTTGCTCTGGATAAGAGCGTCTGCTAAAATCTAATTCTCACCAGACACATCCTGGGTGTTAGGCCCAGTCATTATTCATCACCATGATAACCGTTCACTTCTGGTAAAACAGGTGTCGGTCTACAGACATGTTCTAGTGTTGATTAGTATGACATGGTAGATTTAGGTTGGGGGTTCACAGAATAGAGATGACTGGTCATTGCGTCATCATGATGTTGCTGTTGCTACTTGCCCCAAACAGCATATCTGATCTGGGCATGTAGGTGGAGAAGGGAAAAACATCAACATTATAAGCAGTTTATACACTTTTGTTATTTCTATCCAAGAAAGTTTGGGGTGAAATTTGTCTTAATACGAGACCCTCTTCCGAAGTACCCCCAGATCTGTGATGTCATAAAGAGCAGTTTTCAGAAGGAGGAAGTAATCGGAAGGAGACTTCGGATCTGTCCAACTAATGAAGACGAGACAGCCTAATCTACATTATTTAAAATAACAGGTTTGCAGACAGCTCTGCCTGCAAATAGGCCACTTCAACATTAATCACCGTGACTTGCAACGCTGACTCACCCTGGCATTCCCTCAATCACAGTTAGGAAGTTTGGAGTTAAGACTCCCGCGGCCGCCCCTGCATCTGCAGATGTCCAGCTTCCCTCCGCCCCTTCCATCCTCCCCTCTGTAGTACAACATTCCTTCATTTCTCCCTAGTGAGCTGGGAAATTCCAGGGAGAGGTCTGCTGTTTCTTGAACGTTTGCCGGGAAAGAACATGGGATGCCGGCAGCTTATAAAAAGGACAATGGATCCCACTAGTTCTTCACTTTTCACTTTCACTTCAAGTGGATCTTACTGTCTCTTGACTCCTCACCTCCCAATCTTCTCACCTCTCGCTACTTATATTCACGATGGCCTTCGCACCAAAAGCCTGCAGTCTTTTCCTGGTGGTTTTGCTGGGAGTTTGTATACAGCTCTACAGAGGTAAGATTTCAAAGTAATTTCTAGCAATGTCAGCTACAATATATGGAATGTACAGTGCAGTATGCATGCTTTACTAGTTACCTGACTGACTAGGGATTTTGCAGTGACTATGCTACTGTATATATAGTGGCTGTCATATAGCGTCAAATGAGTATAGACTAGTATAGATATTGCAGTTATGTACAGTTTATTCTCAGAACAAGCATTGTGCAAAAATGCATTCATGTGAATTTTTATCCAAAATCCAATTTTAAAAACAACTTTTCCATCAAAATGTTTGACCATGTAAATTGATGTTTATAACTCTCATTACAGCTCAATACGTTCCAGGTGCCAGGTGCAAATGCCCAGGAACCATCATGAACACTCCGGAAACTATTGTTGACTTTGAAATCATTGAAAAGACACATTACTGCGACACTACTGAAATCATGTAAGTACTGTATTTATTTAAGCAGAAAGTGGTTTCTCTCTGTTTGTTTGTTTGTTTTTGTTTGTTTGTTTGTTTGTTTGTTTGTTTGTTTGTTTGTTTCTTTCTTTCTTTCTTTCTTTCTTTCTTTCTTTCTTTCTTTCTTTCTTTCTTTCTTTCTTTCTTTCTTTCTTTCTTTCTTTCTTTCTTTCTGACATTAACTTATGACATGACAATCACCTCTATCAGCCTTATATCAGTTGTGTGACACAAGCATTAATTGTGTGTATATGTGGTTTGTCCATTTCAGTGTTACACTGGCGGAAGATGGAGCCAGACGGTGCCTGAACCCTGTTGGAAGAAAGGCCATGCTTTTCGTCAACTGCTGGAACAAGTAAGATAGATCAAATCATTATACTCATCACCACCATAATAAAGTATTGGTAGAACTATACTGCAGTTATTAATGTGTAATAACTTATAGATCCACATTTATCACAATCTAATGACATATATATCTAATGTTAAAAAAGAAAAATGCCGTAATACTGTAA
Organism: Coregonus clupeaformis; assembly: GCF_020615455.1. Classification (NCBI taxonomy): domain Eukaryota; kingdom Metazoa; phylum Chordata; class Actinopteri; order Salmoniformes; family Salmonidae; genus Coregonus; species Coregonus clupeaformis. The sequence continues at coordinate 62,592,298 of NC_059201.1, read as the reverse complement.
TTATAGTTGTATCACACCATTAAGTAGCAGACATGAGGCTAAAGCATGTCAACGCAAAATACCTTAGCACATACTTTAGAAACATCCTACAGCACTTGATTTAATATAATCCATGTAACATTAGTCCTTTGTGAACCTAACACTCTTCTCCCTCCTTCCAAATAGAATAAACAAGGACAACAAGCAAAAGCTGAGGTGTCTGAAGAGAAAAGCAGAGTGAACATAATGGAGGAGGGAAGAAGGGCCATGGAAAACTCACCGGCTGGATTTTCCCAGAAGTCATGTGACCAAACTCACACAAGAAGAATGTTTGGGACTGACACTGCACTTTAGAGAGAGAGAGAGAGAGAGAGAGAGAGAGAGAGAGAGAGAGAGAGAGAGAGAGAGAGAGAGAGAGAGAGAGAGAGAGAGAGAGAGAGCGAAGAGGAGCTTTCTATTTCATGAGTTTCCTTTTTGATTTTGTGTCCATACTGTTACAGTACTACAAGAATACAACATTAATTGTGAGACATTTACAGATATCATATGTAAAACTCTTTATTTATTTTTCAATTTATTATTTAAATAAGTGTATATTTAATGAACAGATAAATATGATTTTGATACAACTGAAATCTGAAGTAAACATGTTTTTGAAACAACTTAAAAATTCAACGTTCTCTTCATCATAGCACTCCATTTGTTATGAATGCTTATACCAAGTCTTATAATGCAAAATGGGGTGACACAAGCATTATTACTGTCACAATTAATGCATAGGGCTTAATACTCATGGTTTATAGAGAGTGCCACGGGAACAGCTCCTTTAACATTTGGTTACAGAGTGTGATACACTCTGGAGGGAGAGAGGGTCCCATGTATGGCATCACTGAAATAAGGCCAATGATCATAACTTAAACACAGCTGGTCTCAACAAATGCAGGGGTTGGCTGAGAGACTTCCAGGTCAGGAACAAGATGTAGTGACGCCATGGCGACCTGGGGTGAACCTCGACGCACATGACGTTTCTCAACTACTGGAATACATGCAATGAACACACTAGGGTTAGATATATTACAGTCACTTGTAATAATCCTATATAAACTGATTTATTAACGCAAAAGAAATGATTTGCAGCAATTACAATACTGTCAATGTGCACCATCTACTGGAGGTCCTTAGTACCTAAACCCAGATAATCATTGACTTGTGTAATTACAGTGTTACCACACAAACATAAAGCAACTTCATGTAAAGGTATAAAATCAACTTAATGTAAACGTATAAGATCAACTGAATGTAAAGGTATAAGATCAACTTAATGTAAAGGTATAAGAGAAACTTAATGTAAAGGTATAAGATCAACTGAATGTAAAGGTATAAGATCAACTTAATGTAAAGGTATAAGAGAAACTTAATGTAAAAGTATAAGAGAAACTTAATGTAAAGTTTGACCTAATAGTCAACTCCACAGGTATAAGAGCAACTTAATGTCAAGTGTTACCAAGTAGTCAATGATAAAACTAGAAAATTATTTAGATGCCAATATTTACCTTCTAAATAAATCAAGATAACGTAGCTTTCTAAATGCGTCATTGAAAACAACAAAAGGCTCTAGGATAGGTCTTGAATATAGACATGTTTCTGTAACACTTACTGGTATACTGATTTGCTGCAGCGGCCGAGTTTCTTCCCTTTTAGAAACACCATGGATACATCCCAAATGGCACCCTATTCCCTATATGGTGCACTACTTTTGACCAGAGTGCCATTTGGGACAGACATCCATTCTCCAGCATGATGAGCTCTAAGGCAGCATGTCTTGCGTTTTGACCATTACTTTGCTGTGGAGATAAACTTTGCTGGAGGATATCAGAACTGGCCTTCTCACTCGGGGGAAATCAAAGGGCTGCTGGTGGTCAGAGGGAGCCAAGGAGTGTGGGAGAGAATAGATCCTCCATAAACGTTCTCATTCCCAGACCAGAGTCCTGAGGCTGCTGCACTTCCTTTTGTGTGAGCGCGCGCGCACACACACACACACACACACACACACACACACACACACACACACACACACACACACACACACACACACACACACACACACACACACACACACACACACACACACTATAATAAAATCTGCCGCATGAGCTCACAAACCAAAAACAAAGCCTAGAAACATAGCAGATGAAGGGGTGCTTAGTCATATCTGCCTGTGGCGTACCCTGCAGTATATACAGTATCTCCCTGAATTAAATCATCTGTTGAGACAGACAATATCTCAGTGAAGTTGTTGGGAGAAGACGAGGCTAATGTTACATTACTATGGCTACATCCCAAATGGCACCCTATTCCCTATTTAGTGCACTAGTTTTGACCAGGGCCTATTAGGCTCTTGTCAAAAGTAAGCACTATGTAGGGAATAGGGTGCCATTTGGGATGCTACCTATATGAACTGTTGTCAGCATACTATTTGGAACACAAGATGGAAATGGACGTTTACTAAAATGATCATTGATTGATCATTGATCATCCCCACCTGAGGACCGTTCAACATGGTTAGGTAAGTGTGTGTGTGTCCCATATCCTCGGTGCTGAGTGGAAAACACTGTACTTGATGTTAGAAAGGCATCCAATCTGGTTGCATGCTGTTTCATTTGTTGCCTGTTGTTCCTCTCTCTAGCTGTCAAAACAGCAGAACCTCAGCATAAGAGAACCTTTCCTTAAGAAACTAAATCAACAAATACATCATCAATTAATCATCTGCATGTTATCAACAAAGCAGTTGGATTTTTAATGGGTGACGTTTCATGTTTCAGCAAAATTGCTACTAATAATTTGTCTGGCACTTTTGCAGAAGCCTCCCACCGATGCGTGTGTTTAATTTTTAAACATTCTGCGGCAAAGGCACAAATCCTGAGAGAAATATTTTGCATTTTATTTCCATGATATGTGTTGTTCCCGCCTGCTTTAAAGCTTATATATAGCTTTTTAAAAAGGACTGGGCTGTCTCCCACAGTGTAATACTTTCTCGTTTAGATGAACAGCAGCAGCTGTTAAAATCAGAGATGTGTGAGAGCTGCCACTGCCTGGCTTCTGTTGGAATCCAAGAAACCCATGCTGTTCGTCAGATGTAGGAGAGAAAAAACTTTTTCAAAAAACAAAAATGGCAACCCAATATTTTATTTATACATGTGAACCATGCCCAATCGCTTGTTGATGTAGCTGTCAGACAAAGGGAAGATTGTAAATTGCCCCTATCCCCATGCAATATTCATACAGCTACTGCTATAACAAGGCTTTCATACGCTCTCATTGTTGCTCTACCGGCCGTGAAGAGAGTGGGCATCAATTATATGAAAATAGTCAAGAGGGAATGCTGTGTAGAACGGAACGGCACACGAACAAATAAACAACTGTGCCAAACGACTGTAGAAAAGCCCTGCTTTGGCTATGTTGGCTATGGGTCTCTTCAAAGAGTGTGTGTGTGTGTGTCTGTGTGTGTGTGTATGGATACACTGTGTACATCCATATGTGTGTGCACTGGCAAGTGCGTGTGTGTGTGTGTGGATACATTGTATACATCCATGTGTGTGTGTGTGTTTTATGCGTCACCATGGGTATATGACTGTCTTGTCAATCACCCAGCTTCAACCCATAAATAAAGAATGACACATGCACCCAGCTGCTCTCTCTCATTGTCTAGTGGGCCTGACTGCCTACCCAAGTCCCACTGCTCCCCAGATGCAGAGATGCAGACCACATGTCATTTTAAGTGTAGAGAGAGGTTACTATACAGGCAGTCAGGGAGAGAGGACACATCACAGAGTAACTTGGAGACCCACCAGGAGGTAACGTGGAAGGCAGCACACACCACAGGGAAACTCCATCTTAAATAAATCAAGCTGTTGTCCCATCAATCTAAACACTGAACTCTATGTGAAATCTAGATTAATCGAGGTGAATGACGTGCACATGGCATGGTATGAAATGTCACCTGATACTTCGCCTTTGTTAGGCTTGAATAGGTGATTTGAGGAAAATACGTCAATACATGACTTTTCTCTAGCTGGTTTGGACAGAAATTAATTTGAACTATTGTTTTATTCATCGTGGTAATGGATCTTGGTAATGGATCGTGGTTATGGATCTTTGATTGAGATATTGCACAATAATAGCTCAATCAAATAAATGGGATTTTCTTCCACCTGCTAACATTGAAGTCCAAAGCGAATGGTAGGGTCATTTGCAGGGGAGAGGGAGAGACAAGCACACGGAAAACAGAAATACAAAGCCTGTTTGGGGGATTGTTTCTGGACACTGGTTCAGGTCTCTGACTACTGAACTCCTCTGTCTGTCAAGAGTTGAGATGCAATGTCAGGAGCTTATACACACACAAACATGGACACACACACACACACACACACACCTCTCTTACAGAGGGTAAGGCCGCTTGCAAATTTGCATGTGCTGCTCACTGACAAGATTACAGGAGGCTGAGAATGGAGTGTGATGTGATCTCACCACACAATACTGTAGTATATTCACACTTTGTTTGAATGTTAATCTTCTTCATATGGCCATAGAGCTGGGGTTGCACTGTGCCATCTAATTATCACAAAGTCACTGGAACATGCAGCCGAGAGACACTCTGCAAGGAATGAGACAAACATCATATTGAAATGTATTCAGGCCCATAGCTCCAACGGTAGTTGTAATAGGTAAATCCACATTTCCATGAGACACAGCAGTTAGAATCAATCAGGCAAGTTTAATTCCCATGTCACAACAAGGGAACAAGCAATCAGCTGAAAAGAGCTCCAACCTCCACCAATACCTTAAAAGGAACACAGACGTTGCTTAGTCTGTTTTGCTTGTTTCTTGGAAATAAAGTAGATGGTTGTAGTTACAAATCTAAGCCTACAGGGGGCAGCATATACACTCTGTTCTACTAGTCCCCCTTATCAGCATGCTGGAACAATCTTCTGTACCAACTGACTCCTGTTGTGCCTACTGTTAAGGAGGAGACAGGGCTTACAACAGTATTGAATTCATTAACCTTTTCTCCACTCTGGTCCAAAATGGGAGCAGGACCGCAATTGTTGGAAATAACCCCCTCAGCACTTTAAACTGTTTATTGTAAGGGTCACGGATGGAAGAAGAGGGGCTGAAGAGGGGGCTCGCCCCTATTTGTTACTTATCCGAAAAGTGTCATCTTGCATCAGGCGGTTAGTTATTCAGAAACTCACCGTGCGATAATAGGTGTGACTACGTCGCCCATTACCGTCCCCTTAACCTGCGCTTGACGTGCTACTTTCGGACAAGTGACAAATTTGAACGAAAACTTGGTGATTGTCTCACTGGAGACTGTCTGATGGGGAGCTGGAGTTGAGAGGGAGCGTTCAGCTAGCGTCTGTGTCAGGTTAGTCAGTGTAGCGTGGCATCATAAGGAGTAAGAGGCTTCGGCTCGGAGAGAGACATGTCTTTTATGTCCTAAAAGCAAACTGCTTCAACACTTGGTTCATCTCACTCGAGTTTGGGCGATTGCTATTGGCAGTATCACTTTGGCATGGTGACTTCTAAACAACAGGATGTTGTTCAACCATGATGCGGCATGAAGTCTTTGAAGAGCATTATATTTGTATAAGATCATTAGATTGTTTGTCATATTCTGTCATCACTGACAGTTTCATACTGTGAAATGTGAATGTGAAATAATGTGAAAAAGCTCAGAGTATCATATTCAAGGTAGTTCCTCAGTAATTCCCTACTAAGGGAAAGAAAGATGGAGTTAGAGATCGCTTCATCTTTAAATTGAGTAGAAAATCATAGAATCTGAATCTTTTAAATATTATGTGAATTGTAAATTAAAGGTTTCCAAAAGTTAAAGCAAGGAGGCGTTAACTTTTTTTGGCTACCAATAACGAGTGCCAACACGGCAGGAGAACAACACGGCTGGAGACTATAATTTATGCAATATCTGATCAACATTTTCAAGATAACGCTGACATCTTCCAGTTCCAAATGCCAAATGTGATGTTCAACGGCACAAAGCAGACCACTTCGGTTGCCTGAGGGACATCTAAACACTTGTAGAGCTCGGCGCTCTGATGAGCAAGGAAGAGCACAGTGGCACAACTATTACATTACAAGAGCCAAAAAAGCCAACTATGTTTAGTTTCTACAGTGAACTGTGGTAACCAAGTCAAAATGACCCCAGACATTTCAACCAGTGGCGGTTGGTACTGTTTAAGATGAGGGAGGATGATTTTTGTTTTTATGAACATGGCCTTATTTCTATTACAGCATATTGGATGACTGTCATTCATATTCCATTCATCCAGCTCAATATAACATCAATAGGTTTAGGCTACTATATGATACTCACATTTTCCCTTTACCCATCATGAGGTTGCTACAACCTAGCCAACGTAGGTGCACAGGTCGAGAGAATTTTGAGTAATCAAGGTGACAGACAGTGACACATTCAATACCGCCTTGCACACTCTTGCCTGCATCTAGCTGATCTAGAGTGTAATCATTAGTCCAACAGTTGCAAACAGGAGTTTCTATTGGAGAAATTCAGGTATGTCTATCCTCGTTTTGTTCTGCTTGCTTCCGTTTATTTCTTTTTTCTCCAACAAAATCGGTGCAATGAATACACCCCTGATCACATCGCAAACACAGTTCACTTTCATAGCAGCCACATACAAACAGCTCGTTGTATATATATCATTCCTTCTCACATCTATCTACGTGCTCTTCTCCTCTCACCTTTTCCCTTCGCTTGTGGACTTCAGTGCACAACACATCAGCTGTCTGTGACCAGGCAAAAAAATATTTCCAAGCCAAACCTTCTTATCATGACCGCTAACCGCTACACACAGCCTACATTGTTGTCAGGTCATAGTCAACATAGCTACGAGAACTAACGCGTTAGTAAACCCTCTACAATCATGCAGTACAGTGTACAGTCAGCAGCAAGCAGTTTAGCAGTTACACCTGCAGTAAATTAATAAAACCAAAAGCTTACCTTGACTTGGAAGAGTTCCAGTGTTGGCTAGTCATAGCCAGCTAGCTAACATAGCATCCCTCTCTGTTTGAGCCGGGTGTTTGAGTAGGCTAAACTAGCTAGCTGCATTCGATGCTAGCTAAGTAAGTGAAAGTGAAAAGAAATATACTACGAAATATAGCTAGCTCTCTCTCTCTCTCTCTCTCTCTCTCTCTCTCTCTCTCTCTCTCTCTCTCTCTCTCTCTCTCTCTCTCTCTCTTCTCTCTTCTCTTTATTCTGGAATACATTAATTTGTTCAAAACTGTTCAGCTATTGTCTTTCTCTCTCTTTGAGTCAACTACTCACCACATTTTATGAACTGCAGTGCTAGATAGCTTATGCTTTCTGGTCTAGATTCATTCTCTGATCCTTTAACTGGGTGGATAGTATGTCAGTTCATGCTGCAAGAGCTCTGATAGGTTGGAGGACATCATTACTGTGTTAGTCTATGGAAAGGGGTGAGAACCACGAGCCTCCTAGGTTATTTATTGAAGTCAATGTAGCCAGAGTAGGACAGAAGCTAGCTGTCCTCCGGCTACACCATGGTGCTCCCTACAGAGTGCTGCTGAGGCTACTGTAGACCTTCATTGCAAAACAGTGTGTTTCAATCAATTATTTGGTGGCATGTGACTATATTTAGTATAGTTTTATCTAAAAAGGTTATATTTTTTAAAGTTTCACTATTTTTATTTTTATGAAATTCACTGAGGAGGACGGTCCTTCCCTTCCTCCTCTGAGGAGCCTCCACTGATTTCAACGCCCATCACAGAGTGACAGAGAGAGGGAAAGCATGGGAGATCAAGAAGAATTACAACCAGAGCGGAGGAGGAGAGGAACCTCTGGTGAATGAGGGACATGGAGAAGAGAGTAGGAAGAGGGGGATCAAAAATGGAGTGCTGAGAGAATGAGAACAGAGTAGAAGAGAGAGATGAACTGAAGTTACAGAGGCCAGCTCCAGAGTTAATAGGTAGGAACCTGTGAGAGAGAAAATGATTTAATGAGCGAGGAGGAGGAGAGGAGTGAGAGATCAAGGAGGAGAAGACTCTAGGAAGCACCAGAATAGAAACTGTCCCTTGTAAAGTGAAACTTTTGATTGGAATCGAGGGACTACTGTAGCTCAGGTGTGGCAGATAGTCAACCAGATAGTTATATTCTATTATTATACTCAACTGTTAACAAACTTAACTTCACAAAAGAGTCTTCATAAAACAATCAAAGCCAATCTCAAAGGGAAAATATTGATTGGCTACCTGACTGCGTTGCAGCCCTGCCCTCTAAATGAGTCTTCACTGAGTTGCTGGTGAGCAACAGACAGGCTAAATATAGCAACGCTTGTTGACTGACAGGTAAACCACACCCATAATTGGTTTGGAGCCCCTCTGTGCCCAATTTACCACCCGCGGCTCCCTGAGCTGACTATAGCTACTGTTACAGACTGTAGCATCAGGCCAAGGACCAAGCATTGTTGGAGAGCTACACCTACCATCTGTCTTCTAAACCAGTTATTTGTATTGTACTATAGTACTTAAGACTCTGTAAGTAACTTCTAGAACAAAAACAAGTCAGAGCTTGGATAGTGGCCTGCTTGATGAAGTTGAATGTATGAACTGAGTGCTATACTATAGCTTGTGGCCGAACTTCAGATATGTGTGTGTAACCCCATTTCATTTCGATCTCCCATTGACATCAATGCATTATTTGATTTATTGTACAGTATCCTATAATAGGATTCGGTCCTTAGAGTATCTGTGAATATAATAAGCATTCAGAGCCAGACGAACAAACAGTGCAGTATATCTTCAACACAAACAAAGTTGTTAAAAGGACGCTGGCGAAGCTGAACAAGAGGCCTTACTCCTTTACAACTGCAACAAGGAATGTGTCCCAAATGGCACCCTATTCCCTACATAGAGCACTACTTTTGACCAGGGCACAAAGGGCTCTGGTCAAAAGTAGTGCACTACATAAGGAATAGGGTACCATTTGGGATGCAGGCAAGCATTACCACTGTGCCGTGCAATTACAATATAACATACTTTTACAAGATGGCTATCAGCAATGAGAATTTGATTAATGCTATGGCCTCTGGACTCAAGTACTGCGGCAGGCGAGGGCTGTGGAACACCCATTCTGAAGACGCTAGCTATACCAGTCACTAATCACCACCAGCAGTGTGATGGTAGTAATGGTGTGTGTGTGTGTGTGTGTGTGAGGGAGTGAGTGTGTGTGTGTGTGTGTGTGAGGGAATGAGTGTGTATGCCTGAGTGTGCGTGTGGTTGTGCCTGTATGTCTCCATCTGTATGAGTGTGTGTGTGTGTGTGTGTGTGTGAGGGAGTGAGTGTGTATGCCTGAGTGTGTGTGTGGTTGTGCCTGTATGTCTCCATCTGTGTGAGTGTGTGCGTGTGTAAGGGAGTGAGTGTGTATGCCTGAGTGTGTGTGTGGTTGTGCCTGTATGTCTCCATCTGTGTGAGTGTGTGTGTGTGTGAGGGAGTGAGTGAGTGTGTATGCCTGAGTGTGCGTGTGGTTGTGCCTGTATGTCTCCATCTGTGTGAGTGTGTGTGTGTGTGTGGCAGCAGTGAGCAGACATTCAGACATCACACACACATTGTGTGCTGGGGAGAGAAGAGAGAGTTAGCAGCGCCACGGGCTAGCAGACTTAAAGCACAATTAATGTAATGCGATGGAGCGGCTCAGCCCACGTTCTGTTTTCTCTCAATCAGCGAACAGACACTTTATCTGTCCCACGTTGTCACGGTTTCGGCCGAGGCTGCCTCTCTTCCTTGCTCGGGCAGGCTTCGGCGGTCGTCGTCTCTGGAGTACTAGCTGCCACCGTTGTATGTTTCGATGTTCGTTTGGTTTTGTCTTGATGTTGTACACCTGTTATCGTTTAGCGTTCATTATTGTCCTATAAGTTCTCGTTGTGTTTGTCAGGTGTTGTGTGTGATTGCGCTACTGTTGGTTGTTTGTGCTTCGTTGTTTCCTCCTCTGTTTGGAGAGGGTTCTCGCACATGTTAGTGCGCATTTTGTTTTACGCCTGTGTGCGTATTTACTCGCCTCCGGGCTTTTTGGCTCGTGTTCTAAGTGATTGTTCACTAAAGTCTTTTGGACTAAGTTTCTGCGTCCTGCGCCTGATTCCTGCACCACACCCACCTACAGCACCCACTGACACACGTTTGGTAATCTAATCAACACAATGAATTGCTCTCTGTCTCTGTCTCTCTGCTGTATAGCTTCAGTGAGGGATAGTTTTTTAAAAAGCTGCAAATCTTGAACTAAAGACAGAAAGCAACATAGTGATTACAGTGAAGTTCTGACCAAATGTATGATGTGCCATGATGGTATTTATTTATTTGAAATTTTGCAGGATGAAATCTCTTGAGATCTCGTTTTCAAGAGTGTCCAAATTAAAAAACAAACTAAAATTATTAACAAGAATAATATTACTGTCTAATAATAAAACAATGCAATAATAATCATAATACAAATTAAAAATAAACTTACATTAACAGCATAAAAAAGTAGTTGTACAAGTATTAATAGGACTACAACTAATAAAAACTACTGCTACAACTACTAATACAACTAATAAATACTACTGCTACAACTACTAATACAACTAATGCAACTACTGCTACAACTACTAATACAACTAATAAAACTACTGCTACAACTACTAATACAACTAATACAACTACTGCTACAACTACCAATACAACTAATACAAACTACTGTTACAACTACTAATCCAACTAATAAAACTAAGTACCTATAATATACACTACCAGTCAAAAGTTTGGACACACCTACTCCTTCAAGGGTTTTTCATTATTTGTACTATTTTTTACATTGTAGAATAATAGTGAAGACATCAAAACTATGAAATAACACATATGGAATCATGTAGTAATGCCAAGAGTGTGCAAAGCTGTCATAAAGGCAAAGGGTGGCTATTTGAAGAATCTCAAATATACAATATATTTTGATTTGTTTAACACTGTTTTGGTTACTACATGATTCCATATGTGTTATTTCATAGTTTTGATGTCTTCACTATTATTCTACAATGTAGAAAATAGTACAAATAAAGAAAAACCCTTGAATGAGTAGGTGTGTCTAAACTTTTGACTGGTACTGTATACATACATATTTACAAATATATTCACATGGTGATGTTTCTATTAGGCAGAAACACAAACAGTTTGTTCTTAACATTTGAAAAGGGATTTCTTAAATTTACTGTGTGATTTTAATGTTCTGATTTCTATAGGTGTCACGAACCGGCTCAAGTTCGTAACAAAAGGGAGACACGTGGAGACAAGGAATACCCAAAATATATATTTATTAGCTAAAGTAAACTAAATCAAATAACAATGGTGTGTGTAATCAGTAATCAGTAGTGTAAGTGAGTGTTTGCAGGCATAAATGTAATAATGCAAAGTGTTGAAAGGTGCCAAAGCAAACAACCAAAAAGGCCACAAAAATATCACAACCAAAGTCAAAGTATCTGCCTGGAGAGAGTATCTTCAATGAATGTGGAAGAGGTCCATTTATGCTGGGACACACCCGGCCCAGGTGTTTCCCATGTAGCTGACGACCCTCCCAACTCCGCCCACCGGCATCCTAATAAGGAAACAAGAGCAAAGAGAGAATACGGCAGACAGAGTGGGAGGGTCGTCACATAGGTAAATTATTCCAGTCAGTTGGGCCTTTGTATCTGAAAGATCTTAATCCAACCTCATGATGTACCCTTGGAATATATTTGCTGCTGTTGTCGAAATGAGTAATGTGAGTCTTGTAAAGTTAGGTGTTCCTTAATATATACAGGTACATTTAAGATGGTACATTTAAAACTGGTACCAATGCAGTTGTCTTCTGTTTGGGAGTGACAGCCAATTTAGTGTCTTATAATGGCATCCAAGAATGAATCTGCAAAGATTGTTATAAATTACATCTAATTTGCAAAGTAAGGTCTTGGTTGTGTTTTGATAGATGATGTCACAATAGTCTAGGATAAGAAGCAGCAGTTGGGTTACTAAGGTCTTTCTAATGGATACAGTAAAACAGTTCTCAGATCTGTATAGTAACTCAAGCTTATAGTATTTTTTTTCTAATAAAATCAATATGCTTTCCAAAAGATAAGTCAGAATATATCCTCAAACACAGATATTTCAAACAATCAACACTTTCAAGCATTGTTCCATCACTTGCATGAATTCTGAAATTGCCAGCTGTGGAATTTATTCTTTGACATGTACCAAACAGCATGATATAGGACTTTGTTTGATTGAAAACCAAATTATGTGCTAGAAACCGCATACAGCACTGTATCATCAGCGTGTAAGTGAACATGTGTATTCTGACAAATTAGAGGATTAAATTCATTTATGAATATAGAGAAAAGACTGAGCCTTGAGGTACACCTCTACTGAGTCCAAGAAGTTGTGATTTGTGTCCTATTGCAATTACATTGTTTTCTATTGCTAAGATATGCATGGAACCAGATTGGTGATCTGTTAGTGAAACCTAGTAAGATAAAATGATCAACTAAATCAAATGCTTTTGATAAATCAATAAAGATGGCACCAGTTAGTTTGCCTTGGTCAGATGAAGAATTTATATAATTAGTAAGTTTCTCTAATGCTGTAGTGGTAGATTAGTTGGGTATAACGCCACATTTAAAGGGTGAAATTAAATTAATCTAGGTCCTGATACATTTGGGAATGTATTTTTGCTATTGAACAGATTATAGACATAGTTCTATAGTTATTTGGGTCTAAGGAGTTTCCACCTTTATGAAGGCACAATTCCATACAAAAGGTATTTCACCAGTCGATAAATATCTGCTAGAGGATACATTACAACATTAGAATTTGGGTTCCAGTCCATCGAGGCCAGCCCCTTTGTAGATACAGTATTTATTTCATTGAAGAGAGGCAGTATATCAGTTGGTTTAATCTTTCTAAAGTTAAATGTCTGATTTGAGGTGTTGGTCTCCTGGTTCCATGAAATACCTAGCATTGATGGAATTGTGGGTGAAATTATTATCAGATAGGTAACAGATGAGCTAATTGAAGATAAATGCTGATTAAAACATCAGCTATGCTGGCTCTTGAATGACACGGTCATTTAGGATTATTTGCTGAATAAGTTGATTATTTAACCTACTATATTTAAAAGGTAAATTGCATATTTCCAGAACTGCTGTGGATTTAAAAAAAAATACATATTTGTAAGACTATCCATATAGAAGTAGGCTTTTGCATTTCTAGTTGTAGATTTACTGGCGTTTTTTAATTTTCTATAGGACTCCAATCAGTTGGATCTTTGGTTCTACGATACATAGCCAGGCTTTATCCCTTTCTCTGAACAGATGTATTAAGGCAGAGCTAACCCAGGGCAGGTGGCGGCCCTTAACTTTCACTGTTCTCTGTGGTATGATGGTATATACAGTGGGGAGAACAAGCCAATTTTGCAGGTTTTCCTACTTACAAAGCATGTAGAGGTCTGTAATTTTCAGAAAATCAAAAATCCAGAAAATCAAAAATCCAGAAAATCACATTGTATGATTTTTAAGTAATTAATTTGCATTTTATTGCATGACATAAGTATTTGATACATCAGAAAAGCAGAACTTAATATTTGGTACAGAAACCTTTGTTTGCAATTACAGAGATCATACGTTTCCTGTAGGTCTTGACCAGGTTTGCACACACTGCAGCAGGGATTTTGGCCCACTCCTACATGCAGACCTTCTCCAGATCCTTCAGGTTTCGGGGCTGTCGCTGGGCAATACGGACTTTCAGCTCCCTCCAAATATTTTCTATTGGGTTCAGGTCTGGAGACTGGCTAGGCCACTCCAGGACCTTGAGATGCTTCTTACGGAGCCACTCCTTAGTTGCCCTGGCTGTGTGTTTCGGGTCGTTGTCATGCTGGAAGACCCAGCCACGACCCATCTTCAATGCTCTTACTGAGGGAAGGAGGTTGTTGGCCAAGATCTCGCGATGCATGGCCCCATCCATCCTCCCCTCAATACGGTGCAGTCGTCCTGTCCCCTTTGCAGAAAAGCATCCCCAAAGAATGATGTTTCCACCTCCATGCTTCACGGTTGGGATGGTGTTCTTGGGGTTGTACTCATCCTTCTTCTTCCTCCAAACACGGCGAGTGGAGTTGAGACAAAAATTGAGATTTTGGTCTAATCAGACCACATGACCTTCTCCCTTTCCTCCTCTGGATCATCCAGATGGTCATTGACAAACTTCAGACGGGCCTGGACATGCGCTGGCTTGAGCAGGGGGACCTTGCGTGCGCTGCAGGATTTTAATCCATGACGGTGTAGTGTGTTACTAATGGTTTTCTTTGAGACTGTGGTCCCAGCTCTCTTCAGGTCATTGACCAGGTCCTGCCGTGTAGTTCTGGGCTGATCCCTCACCTTCCTCATGATCATTGATGCCCCACGAGGTGAGATCTTGCATGGAGCCCCAGACCGAGGGTGATTGACCGTCATCTTGAACTTCTTCCATTTTCTAATAATTGCGCCAACAGTTGTTGCCTTCTCACCAAGCTGCTTGCCTATTGTCCTGTAGCCCATCCCAGCCTTGTGCAGGTCTACAATTTTATCCCTGATGTCCATACACAGCTCTCTAGTCTTGGCCATTGTGGAGAGGTTGGAGTCTGTTTGATTGAGTGTGTGGACAGGTGTATTTTATACAGGTAATGAGTTCAAACAGGTGCAGTTAATACAGGTAATGAGTGGAGAACAGGAGGGCTTCTTAAAGAAAAATTAACAGCTCTGTGAGAGTCGGAATTCTTACTGGTTGGTAGGTGATCAAATACGTATGTCATGCAATAAAATGCAAATTAATTACTTAAAAATCATACAATGTGATTTTCTGGATTTTTGTTTTAGATTCCGTCTCTCACAGTTGAAGTGTACCTATGATAAGAATTACAGACCTCTACATGCTTTGTAAGTAGGAAAACCTGCAAAATCGGCAGTGTATCAAATATTTGTTCTCCCCACTGTAGGTAAATGTGGTCCTCTGTAGCTCAGCTGGTAGAGCACGGCGCTTGTAACGCCACGGTAGTGGGTTCGATCCCCGGGACCACCCATACACAAAAAAAAAATTTATGCACTCATGACTGTAAGTCGCTTTGGATAAAAGCGTCTGCTAAATGGCATATTATTATTAAATACTGTGCACCTCACATTTAAAAATGTTAACATTTATACCTGTATGTCTTCTCTTTACAATACATGATCTAAAAAGCACAATTTACAGTCCATAGGCTTTTAGTGGCTTCGAACCAATTTGCTTTGAAAATATGGCTGATAAATAGAGAGATAGAGCTCCTTCGGTCTGGTCTTAACCAAGAATGGGATATTTCACAGGCAATTAGCGGTGTAGCCACTGGACTGGACGCTCTCAAATCTTATGCTGCGAGTCAAGTAGTCGAGAGACCTCGTTTAGCTATGTACAAATTAAATTATCTTGTAGCCATGCGACTGTAAAATGTATAGTAAAAAGATTCCCATCAGAAAGTCTATCAAAACCTCAAACAGCACGACTTGAAATGGATCGCTGAAATGAGTGGATATTGTGTTAATATTGGGGCCCCATGCTTGGAAGGGTGGAGTCCTGCTGCTTTGTCTGTTTGCGATATCGCAATTTACCGACAACCACACGATATGATGTGTGTGCAAAGGAGTCAGCATCTTTTTATATACAGTGGGGGAAAAAAGTATTTAGTCAGCCACCAATTGTGCATGTTCTCCCACTTAAAAAGATGAGAGAGGCCTGTAATTTTCATCATAGGTACACGTCAACTATGACAGACAAAATGAGAAAAAAAATCCAGAAAATCACATTGTAGGATTTTTAATGAATTTATTTGCAAATTATGGTGGAAAATAAGTATTTGGTCAATAACAAAAGTTTCTCAATACTTTGTTATATACCCTTTGTTGGCAATGACACAGGTCAAACGTTTTCTGTAAGTCTTCACAAGGTTTTCACACACTGTTGCTGGTATTTTGGCCCATTCCTCCATGCAGATCTCCTCTGGAGCAGTGATGTTTTGGGGCTGTCGCTGGGCAACACGGACTTTCAACTCCCTCCAAAGATTTTCTATGGGGTTGAGATCTGGAGACTGGCTAGGCCACTCCAGGACCTTGAAATGCTTCTTACGAAGCCACTCCTGCCCGGGCGGTGTGTTTGGGATCATTGTCATGCTGAAAGACCCAGCCACGTTTCATCTTCAATGCCCTTGCTGATGGAAGGAGGTTTTCACTCAAAATCTCACGATACATGGCCCCATTCGTTCTTTCCTTTACACGGATCAGTCGTCCTGGTCCCTTTGCAGAAAAACAGCCCCAAAGCATGATGTTTCCACCCCCATGCTTCACAGTAGGTATGGTGTTCTTTGGATGCAACTCAGCATTCTTTGTCCTCCAAACACGACGAGTTGAGTTTTTACCAAAAAGTTCTATTTTGGTTTCATCTGACCATATGACATTCTCCCAATCCTCTTCTGGATCATCCAAATGCACTCTAGCAAACTTCAGACGGACCTGGACATGTACTGGCTTAAGCAGGGGGACACGTCTGGCCCTGCAGGATTTGAGTCCCTGGCGGCGTAGTGTGTTACTGATGGTAGGCTTTGTTACTTTAGTCCCAGCTCTCTGCAGGTCATTCACTAAGTCCCCCTGTGTGGTTCTGGGATTTTTGCTCACCGTTCTTGTGATAATTTTGACCCCACGGGGTGAGATCTTGCGTGGAGCCCCAGATCGAGGGAGATTATCAGTGGTCTTGTATGTCTTCCATTTCCTAATAATTGCTCCCACAGTTGATTTCTTCAAACCAAGCTGCTTACCTATTGCAGATTCAGTCTTCCCAGCCTGGTGCAGGTCTACAATTTTGTTTCTGGTGTCCTTTGACAGCTCTTTGGTCTTGGCCATAGTGGAGTTTGGAGTGTGACTGTTTGAGGTTGTGGACAGGTGTCTTTTATACTGATAACAAGTTCAAACAGGTGCCATTAATACAGGTAACGAGTGGAGGACAGAGGAGCCTCTTAAAGAAGAAGTTACAGGTCTGTGAGAGCCAGAAATCTTGCTTGTTTGTAGGTGACCAAATACTTATTTTCCACCATAATTTGCAAATAAATTCATAAAAAATCCTACAATGTGATTTTCTGGATTTTTTTTCTAAATTTGTCTGTCATAGTTGACGTGTACCTATGATGAAAATTACAGGCCTCTCTCATCTTTTTAAGTGGGAGAACTTGCACAATTGGTGGCTGACTAAATACTTTTTTCCCCCACTGTATGTCATCGTTGGCGTTAACAACTATCCTCTTCATTATTCATATTTGTTGCCTCAACGAAATGCCAACAGCTTTACGTTTTGTTGTCTAAGCATGCTCATGTGTGAGAGTTTATTTTATTCATAGACTACCAGAAAGTGTGTTATGCTCCGTTCCATTCCCTGCCTCACTTTTAAAAATGCCTAGGACCCATTCATTAACATTTTAAATCTTGTTCTCATGGAGGATTTACCCACTGTTTTCAGATCAGCCCCTTCACATTGTTTGGGGAGAAAGGGAGGGAGAGAGGGCGGAAGGGAGGAAGGGTAGAGAGGATTGGAAGGTTTCTTGAGGTTGGGTTTCGAATCACAGTCGCATGCCATTTTAAAGATGCTGTACTTGATTTATTTATTTATTGGACGGGGATGTTTTATTTGGATCTTATGGGACTGCCAGGTGTAGGGAATGGAGGTTGGGTTGGAGTGAAATGACTAACACTATAGAGTTTTAGAAGGTGTGTAAAGATGAATAACTTCCAAGCAGTTTACATTTGGTGCTTGTCAGCTGACCTTCTCTGGGTTTGAATGCTGACTCAGAGTTACAAGAATCTTAGGTAGGCCTACTTTCAGCAGCCTTATTCAAATTACTTCTTAGATTGCTTAGAACTCACTACTTGCTACTTAAGGTCCTGGTAAAGAATGTTCTGAGATGCAGTATCTAATGACTATCTTCTTATATATAATGCAATACAAAAAAATCACCCAGAGATCATACATTTTGGACATAAAAGTTCCTGGGTGTCTTGGAAGGGAGAATGCCAGATGAGATAGTTTAGTATGCCTGCAGCACCCTGACATTTAAATGATTAAAGTCAAACTGAAATCACAGCAAAAGTTTTTCGAAGGACTACTTTACAATGGCGATTCACTTGAGATGCCTATGTGTCACGCCCTGACCTACAGAACTCTAGTTAGTTTGGTCAGGGTGTGCATGTTGAGTTCTATGTGGTGGTAGATCTATGTTTAGATCTAGGTTTTGTATGTCTATGTTTGGCCGGGTGTGATTCCCAATCAGAGGCAGCTGTCGCTCGTTGTCTTTGATTGGGGATCATACTTAGGCAGCCTGTTTTCCTGCCTGGGTTGTGGGATCTTGTTTGTGTTCGGTGAGTTTTGGCTTGTTAGTGTATAGCCTTCAACGTCACGCTTCGTTGCCTTTTGTTGTTTTGTATGTTTATTCAGTTTAATAAACATGTATGCATTTCACGCAGCGCCTTGGTCTGACCCTTCCTTCAACGACCGTGACACTATGGTTTATAAATTGAAAGTTAAAGATGAGGATGTCTGATGTCTCTCAGCCTGTTGAGGTCATGTCAGTTCCCATTGTGGTATATTTGTTGGACTTTTTTGTGCTTGCAGGTAGCCTTGAAATGCTATTTTAGAGAAATCCTTGTCTTGATATTTTCCCTTTGGCAAATCTGACTATAAAGCTATCCTCTTGATTCCTGCTTACAAGCAAAAATTCAAACAGGAAGTACCAGTGACACGCTCAATACAGAAGTGGTCCGATGAAGCGGATGCTAAGCTACAGGACTGTTTTGCTAGCACAGACTGAAATATGTTTCGGGATTCATCCAATAACATTGAGGAGTTTACCACATCAGTCACTGGCTTCATTAATAAGGGCATCGATAACGTCCCCCCTCAGTGAGATACGTACATATCCCAACCAGAAGCCATATATTACAGGCAACATCCGCACTGATCTAAAGGCTAGAGCTGCCACGGACACAAATCCCGTTATGACCTCCGACAAGCCATCAAACACGCAAAGCATCAACACAGTTTCAAGTTCCTCATTGTCCATATCACTAAGGAATGAACAGGGTCCACTCACACCAACACAGTCATGAAAAAGGCACGACAACGCCTTTTCCCCCTCAGGATGCTGAAAAGTTTTGGCATGGACCCTCATATCCTCAAAAGGTTATACAGCTGCACCATTGAGAGCATCTTGACTGGCTGCATCACCACTAGGTATGGCAACTGCTTGGCATCTGACCGCAAGGCACTACAGAGGCTAGTGTGTATGGCCCATTACATCACTGGCGCCGAGCTCCCTGCCATCCAGGACCTCTATACCAGGCGGTGTTAGAGGAAGGCCCTAAAAATAGTCAAAGACTCCAGCCACCCAAGTCATAGGCCATCTGGAATCAACAGGGCCCTGAACATCTTCTACCCCCAAGCCATGAGACTGCTAAATAGTTAACCAAATGACCCCCTTTTGCACTAACTCTTTTGACTCATCACATACGCTGCTGCTACTGCTTATTATCTATCCTGTTGCCTAATCACTTTACCCCTACATATATGTACATATCTACCTCAATTACCTCATACCCCTGCACATCGACTCGGTACTGGTACCCCGTGTATACAGCCAAGTTATCGTTAATTGTCTATTTATTCCTTGTGTTATTATTTTTCTATTTTTCTCTGCATTGTTGGGAAGAGCCTGACTGTTAGTCTACACCTGTTGTTTATGAAGCATGTGACAAATACAATTTGATTTGATTTGATTTCTCACTTTAGTGTGAACTGTGAGGGTACTGCATGCTAATTTATTGAAAACTAATATCTCATAGAATAGTACTTCATACAAAGATCACAATATCGATGAACACTTTCAACGCACTTCTTGAAACTGTTCACAGTAAGTGAGTGCTAATTGTCTTTGGTAATTACAATGGTCACATAGCAGATTACTTGTTGGCATGCAAATCGATAAACTTGACCACAAAGTGTGACCAGAATTTAGAACGCCAGATGTAAATCTGAGTATGTACGTTTAAGGAATTATAATGTGAGCAATTGATTCTACTTGACACCGCCGGAATGCAGATTAGGAAAAGGAGAAGCTTGAGAATTTCTCAGACACACCACGGTAACTACGGCAAAAGATTGAGACATGGAATAGAAACAAGTCGTTACGGCATAGAAGGACATTTGGCATATCTGAGATTCAGTTAAAGTCTGCATTTTGCAACGTAGAAATCAAGATAATAGCAATGCATATATCTGCATAAAAGGTGGAAATTAAATTGTTTCATATTGCCAGATATTTCCCTTGGCACATCGAAAAGTTGCATATTAGTCGACATCCAAGATGACTAAACGAATCCACCACATAGCCTAATCAAACTACATTTACTCCCACAATTAACAGTTTACACATCGATCTGTGTGTGTGCGTATGTGTTGCTAGGCTGCAAGGCAGGACTGGCCTTCTCTTAATAATAGCATGCTGCAGAAAACTCCTGACCATGTTGTCTCCACACCAGAGGAGGCTGGTAGAAGGAGGTATAGGAAGACAGGCTCATTGTAATGGCTGGAATGGAATAAAATAAAAGGAGTCAAACGTGGTTTCATATGTTTGATACCGTACCATTTATTCCATTCCAGACATTACGATGAGCCCATCCTCCTATAGCTCCTCCCATCTGCCTCCACTTCTCCACACAATTTGCTGGTGTGACACCCAAGGCTATAAAGAGTGGAGAACAGGTCAGTGGGCTGAATCATTACATCTTACTGCATATACCGGGCCAGGGGTGTCAGCAGGCAGGTATGCACACGCGTGTGTGTTGTATGTGTGTACAGTGCATTCGGAAAGTATTCAGACCTTTTTACTTTTTCCATACTTTGTTACGTTACAGCATTCTTCTACAATGGATTAAATTGTTTTTTTCCTCATCAATCTACACACAATACCCCATAATGACAAAGCAAAAACAAGTTTTCAGATTTTTTTGCAAATGTATTAAAAATAAAAAACGGAAATATCACATTTACATTATTCAGACCCTTTACTCAGTACTTTGTTGAAGCACCTTTGGCAGCGATTACAGCCTCAAGTCTTCTTGGGTATGACGCTTCAAGCTTGGCACACCTGTATTTGGGGAGTTTTTCCCATTCTTCTCTGCAGATCTTCTCAAGCTCTGTCAGGTTGAATGGGGACCGTCGCTGCACAGCTATTTTCAGGTCTCTCCAGAGATGTTCGATCTGGTTCAAGTCCGGGCTCTGACTGGGCCACTCAAGGACATTCAGAGACTTGTCTGAAGCCACTCCTGCATTGTCTTGGCTGTGTGCTTAGGGTTGTTGTCCTGTTGCAAGGTGAACCTTCGCCCCAGTCTGAGGTCCTGAGCACTCTGGAGCAGGTTTTCATCAAGGATCTCGCTGTACTTTGCTCCGTTCATCTTTCCCTCGATCCTGACTAGTCTCCCAGTCCCTGCCGCTGAAAAACATCCCCACAGCATGATGTTGCCACCACCATGCTTTACCGTAGGGATGGTGCCAGGTTTCCTCCAGACGTGATGCTTGTCATTCAGGTCAAAGAGTTCAATCTTGGTTTCATCAGACTAGAGAATCTTGTTTCTCATGGTCAGAGTCATTTAGGTGCCTTTTGGCAAACTCCAAGCGAGCTGTCATGTAGCTCTTACTGAGTAGTGGCTTCCGTCTGGCCACTCTACCATAAAGGCCTGATTGGTGGAGTGCTGCAGAGATGGTTGTCCTTCTCGAAGGTTCTCCCATCTCCACAGAGGAACTCTGGAGCTCTATCAGAGTGACCATTCGGTTCTTGGTCACCTCCCTGACTAAGGCCCTTCTCCCCCGATTGCTCAGTTTGGCAGGGCGGCCAGCTCTAGGAAGAGTCTTGGTGATTCCAAACTTATTCCATTTAAGAATGATTGAGGCCACTGTGTTCTTGGGGACCTTCAATGCTGCAGACATTTTTTGGTACCCTTCCCCAGATCTGTGCCTCGGTGCAATCCTGTCTCTGAGCTCTACGAACAATTTCTTCGACCTCATGGCTTGGTTTTGGCTCTGACATGAACTGTCAACTGTGGGACCTTATATAGACAGGTGTGTGCCTTTCCAAATCATGTCCAATCAATTGAATTTACCACAGGTGGACTCCAATGAAGTTGTAGAAACATCTCAAGGATGATCAGTGGAAACAGGATGTACCTGAGCTCAATTTTGAGTCTCATAGCAAAGGGACTGAATGCTTATGTAAATAAGGTATTTCTGTTTCTTCTTATTATTTTTGGTGCAAGAAATGCACTGTATGTGTGTCTCTGTGTGTAAGGGATGAGGGAGTATCAGCGTAAAAAAAAAAAAAATACATTGTAGAATAATAATGAAGACATCAAAACTATGAAATAACACATATTGGAATCATGTAGTAACCAAAAAAGTGTTAAACAAATCAACGTATATTTTATATTTGAGATTCTTCAAATAGCCACCATTTGCCTTGATGACAGCTTTGCACACTCTTGGCATTTACTCAACAATCTTCACCTGGAATGCTTTTCCAACAGTCTTGAAGGAGTTCCCACATATGATGAGCACTTGTTGGTTGATTTTCCTTCACTCTGCCGTCCAACTCATCCCAAACCAACTCAATTGGGTTGAGGTTGGGGGATTGTGGAGGCCAGGTCATCTGATGCAGCACTCCATCACTCTCCTTCTTGGTAAAATAGCCCTTACACAGCCTGGATGTGTGTTGGGTCATTGTCCTCTTGAAAAGCAAATGATAGTCCCACTAAGCCCAAATCAGATGGGATGGCGTATCGCTGCAGAATGCTGTGGTAGCCATGCTGGTTAAGTGTGCCTTGAATTCTAAATAAATCACAGACAGTGTCACCAGCAAAGCACCCCCACACCATAACACCTCCTCCTCCGTGCTTTACGGTGGGAACTACACATGCGGAGATCATCCGTTCATCCACACCGCGTCTCACAAAGACACAGCGGTTTGAACCAAAAATCTCAAATTTGGACTCCAGACCAAAGGACAAATTTCCATCAGTCTAATGTCCATTGCTCGTGTTTCTTGGCCCAAGCTAGTCTCTTCTTCTTGTTGGTGTCCTTTAGTAGTGGTTTATTTGCAGCAATTCGACCATGAAGTCCTGATTCACACAGTCCCCTCTGAACAGTTGATGTTGAGATGTGTCTGTGACTTGAACTCTGTGAAGCTTTCATTTGGGCTGCAATTTCTGAGGCTGGTAACTCTAATGAACCTATCATCTGCAGTAGAGGTAACTCTGGGTCTTCCATTCCTCTGGCGGTCCTCATGAGAGCCAGTTTCATCATAGCGCTTGATGGTTTTTGCAACTACGCTTGAAGAAACGTTCAAAGTTCTTTAAATGTTCCGTATTGACTGACCTTCATGTCTTAAAGTAATGATGGACCGTCGTTTCTCTTTGCTTATTTTAGCTGTTCTTGCCATAATATGGACTTGGTGTGCAAAGAGAGTGTGCAAAGCTGTCATCAAGGTAAAGGGTGGCTATTTGAAGAATCTCAAATATATAACATCTATTTTGATTTGTTTAACACTTTTTTGGTTACTACATGAGTCCATATGTGTTATTTCATAGTTTTGTGTCTTCACTATTATTCTACAATGTAAAAAATACTAAAAATAAAGAACAACCCTTGAATGAGTAGGTGTGTCCAAACGTTTGTCTGGTAGTGTATATATATATTTTAGGGGGTAGATCAGCTTTAATATTGCAGATTGTGGCTTCTGTCAATATATAATTGTCTGCATCATTTCCAATCCCCCATATATTTTTTTTTTGGTAAATATATATATTATTTTCCCTTAATAAATGTTGCAATTTTTCAGCCATTCCTGAACCTGTGACCAAAAACAAGCTACATATGGGCAGTACCAAAACAAGTGATCTAATGATTCTGTCTCTTCGCAGCAAAATCTGCAGAGCTGTGATGGTTGTATCCCCCATACATGTAACATTATATTGGTTGCAAGAATTGTGTATAATAATTGAAAGTGAAAAACTCGACATTTCCATATATTTTTGTTAACCGCATGTGTGACATAACTCCACCAGTCCTATTTATGATATAATTTACAAAGATTATTCTGTTTATAAACATTTTTTACAAAATAATGTTTTTTTAATCTATTAGTATATTTGAGTTTAACCATAATATTTGTTATAATATTTGTGTGTGTGTGTGTGTGTGTGTGTGTGTTGTTTGTTTGTTTGTTTGTTTGTGTGTGTGTGTTTGTTTGTGTGTGTGGTGTGGTGTCAGAAGGCGGGTGGCTGCTCAGTGTCATAAAGAATAATAATCAAAAGATGGCAAGGTTCTACTTGGTTTATAATTCAGACTGTGAGTGTGAAGCTGACAGCGTCTCAATCCCCCTGTAGGTGGTTAGGTCCCTCCCAACAGAGACAAACTTTCCTCCAACGTGAAGCCAAACAAAAGAGTTGAGGGAAAAAGTCAGCGGCAGTGGCGCCGTCACTTTTCTGTGCGCAAACAAACTTGAATGAAATATGACAAATGACAGCTTTTTGGATAAAGTCGTCATATATTTTCGAAGATTGGATCTGTCTTTTTTTTGTGGTCTTGATTTGGCCTGGGAAGCCGTGGGTGTTGTGTGTTTTTTCTTTTGGCAAATAAGAAATCAATTCTCAATTCTCTGCTTCATTTGTAGCTGCCGGGCGAGCTCCCTCCTGCCGAGCCTTGAAATCCTGTTTAATAATCAAGCATGAAAAACATGTTCAAACCATGGATAATAGACTATTATGAGACATGATTACAAAAGAGGAGATAAGCTCATGCTGTAATTGAAATATCACTCACATCACACATACAGTGTGTACAAAACATTAGGAACACCTTCGTATTATTGAGTTGCACCCCCTTTTGCCCAAAGAACAGTCTCAATTCGTCAAGGCATGGACTCTACAAGGTGTCAAAAGCATTCCACAGGGATGCTGGTCCATGTTGACTCCAGTGCTTCCCACAGTTGTGTCAATTTGCTGGATGTCCTTTGGGTGGTGGACCATTCTTGATACACATGGGCAACTGTTGAGCGTGAAGAAAACAGCAGCGTTGCAATTATTGACACACAAACCGGTGCTCCTGGCACCTACTACCATACTCCATTCAAACCTACTACAACCTGCTACCACCCTCTGAATGGCACACATCTCAAGGCTTAAAAATCCTTCTTTAACCTTGTCTCCTCCCCATCATCTACACTGATGACATATGTAAGGGATCATAGCTTTCACCTGGATTCACCTGGAATGGAAAAAGCAGGTATTCCTAATGTTTTGTACATTCAGTGTACGTCGGAACAGCTCTGTGTAGATCTGGAGTTGCACACTGGGCATTCACTGGTTTAAATCAATGTTGTTTCCATGCCATTTCAATAAAATGACGTGGAACCAACGCGGAATAGACGTTGAATTGACGTCTGTGCCCAGTGGGTAGTCTGAGAGATTATTATTTCATTATCGTTGACCATGTTTTTATGAATATAAATGGAAATGACTTGCCATTCTACTGTAAAAAAACCTTGTTCTATTTAAAAATGATTAATTATAGAGCCTTATAATCCATGCTGTATAGTGTAACAAGATACGTATTTTCTTCGGTTCATTTCAAATTAACACGGATTTGAAGACTATTAACCACTCTACAGTATGAGCTCTGAGGGACACATCCACATTTCTAGCATACAAACTTCCATCTGTCTAAAGAGCTCCCTCTGTTCATCTCTGGCGTCACAGCAAACTGATTATTTTCACAAAATCCTTCAAAATGGTAACTACATCCAACCTCGATTTCTTGTTTAATCCAAGGCCAAGTTTTTAGTGAACATTCCAGTAACCGTTACCTCCAGGAGACCTGAGAGAGAGAAAAAGAGAGAGAAAAAGAGAGCTAGACAAACAGAGAGAGGCAGAGAGAGAGACATACAGCGAGAGAGAGAGAGAAAGAGAGAGGGAGATAGAGAGAGAGAAAGAGAGAGGGAGAGATACAGATCCCTCTGATGATCCCTGAACTCTCCCTCTCTCAGCAGGTCTGACTGCCTTTGAAGAGATAGATCACCCAAGTGTGAGGCTTGGGTAAGTGAAGTAACTGGGGGGAAGACAGTGAAGCCTGAAAATGTTCTCTCCCCTTCTAGATCAATCATCCCCACACAAGCAGGATGGTAAGGCCCTGTCAATATGGCCCATCAATATCACTCTGCTCCGAGTGAGGTAAGTAATGGCAACAGCTTTTAATGGGCTAGCTATACTCCTGGTCTGCATCCCAAATGGCACCATATTCCTTATTTAGTGCACTACTTTTGTAGTACTGTTTTAACTCGGTTGAACTCTGTTCAAGAACTGGTTAGAAGAAATGGAGGTTATGGTACTTCCGTAGGTGGGCACAATCCACAGTGTACGTTGGCTTCCAGTGAGGAGATAAAGATGGAAAACGGATTTAAGTGAGCCATCTAAACTTACTTCATTTCCTTACAGAAAGTAACAACAATGGGAGTGATTCCCGAGCAAGCCGAAACTGTGAAGAGTACTGAGTATACGAAGAGGCAGGACGCAGGAATTAACAAGGTCAAGGTTTACTTAACAATGATAAAGAGAAATAACAAAGATAGAGTAAACGACACGAAGCTAAACAATCACACACAACATCATCCAGAAAAGTCCAGGGATAAATAGGGGTGGTGATGAGATGAGGTGAAGGTGCGCTGGAGGTGATTAGGGTGTGTTATGTTTCCATTCCGGTGTTGCCGAGGCGGTGCGCTCTGACTGGCGGCTCAGTAGACCGGCGAATCAGAGTGCCGGAGGGGAGCAACGGGAGGAGAGGTAACAGTACCCCCCCTGGACGTATGGCTCCAGCCGCTGGACGTTGCCGGCCAGGAGGACAACCCCGAGGATGAGGAGCGGGCCGGTCAGGGCGGCGACAGTGAAAGTCCCGAATTAGGTTGGGGTCCAGAACGTCCTCTCCTCAGGACCATACCCCTCCCAGTCCACCAGGTAATGGAGCCGTCCTCCACGGAACCTGGAGTCCAGCAGGTACCTCACCGCATACGCCGGACTCCCGTCAATGTCCAGGGGCGGAGGAGGCATACCCTGTGGGACGGCATCTGCCAGAGGACCAGGAACCACCGGCCTGAGGAGAGACACATGAAAAGTGGGTGAGACGCGGTAGTGAGGGGGAAGGAGCAGCCGGTATGATACCTCATTTATCCGCCAGAGGACCTTAAACGGCCCCACAAACCAGGGGCTCAGTTTCTTGCAGGGCAGGCGGAGAGGGAGGTTTTTTGTGGACAGCCAGACACGATCCCCAGGCTGGAATACAGGGGCCTCACTGCGGTGGCGGTCGGCTTGGTCCTTCTGCCAACAAATTGCCCTCTGGAGATGGACATGGGCGGCATCCCAGACCTGTCCGGCCCTGTGGAACCACTCATCCACAGCGGGCGCATCGGTCTGGCTGGGTGTCCAAGGGGCCAAGGCCAGCTGGTACACCAGGATGCCCTGGAAGGGAGTGAGCCCCATGGAGGACTGAACGAGGGAGTTCTGGGCATACTCTGCCCATGGAAGAAACCTCACCCACTCACCCTGCCAGTCCTGACAGTGGCAACAAAGAAACCTCCCCAGCTCCTGGTTCATGCGCTCCACCTGCCCATTCGACTGAGGCCTATACCCGGAAGTGAGGCTAACCGTGGCCCCGATCATCTCCAGGAAAGCCTTCCACACTCGGGAGGTGAATTGGGGGCCAAGGTCCGAGACGATGTCCTCCGGAAGTCCATAATGCCGGAAGACCTGTTGGAACAGGACCTCAGTGACCTGGAGAGCAGAAGGAAGACCAGTTAGTGGCAAAAAACGGCATGATTAGGAGAACCGATCTACGACCACCATGACTGTGGTGAAGCCGTCAGAACGTGGAAGGTCGGTGACAAAGTCTATGGACAGGTGTGACCAAGGTCGTTGAGGCACTGGGAGAGGAACTAGTTTGCCTGCCGGGGCGTTCCGAAGTGTCTTTGTTTGGACACGGAACAGGAGTTGACGTAGCGGGAGACATCAGAAGCCAAGGTGGGCCACCAGTATTTTTGGGCTAGAGAATGCAGGGTGCGCGTAATACCAGAGTGCCCTGCCTTAAGGGTGGTGTGCGCCCAGATCAGCAGGTGGTCCTGGACACTGGTGGGTACATACACGCGCCCCGGAGGGGCATTGACAGGCGCTGGGTCCTCCTGAGATGCCAGGTGGATGTCTTTGTCCACATCCCAAACGACAGGAGCAATGATGAAAGATCCTTCCTTTCTCCGGTATGGTGCATCCTGGAAAGTGTGTCGGCCTTCACATTCTGGGATCCTGGGCGGTAGGACAGAATGAATTGGAAGCGAGTGAGTAATTGGGCCCACCTGGCTTGACGAGAGTTCATCTGTTTCGCTGCCCGTATGTGCTCCAAATTCCGGTGGTCAGTAAGAATCTGGAATGGATGGACTGCGCTCTCCAGCCAGTGTCTCCATTCCTCCAGAGCGAGGACCACCGCCAACAGCTCCCTGTCTCCAACTCCATAGTTACTCTCTGCGGGGGTAAGCCTTTTAGAGAAAAAGGCACAGGGATACTTTTTCTCTGGCTTACCGTGCCGCTGGGAGAGGACCACACCCACGCCCCCCTCCGATGCGTCCACCTCCAGGATGAAAGGACGAGGTGGATCTGGGTGTTTTAGGATGGGTGCTGTGGTGAATCTCTCCTTCAGCCTCTTGAAAGCAGCGTCAGCCTCAGGGTTCCAGGCCAGCTTCTGAGGCCCACCCTTAAGGAGAGAGAGGTGAGCGGGGCGGCTATGGAGCTGAAGGACCTGATGAAACGCTGGTAGAAATTAGCGAAGCCCAGGAAGCTCTGTAGGCCCTTGATGGTGGTGGGAACTGACCATGACCTGATGGCGTCCATCTTCACTCCTTCCATGAACACCCCCTGTGGACTGATCCGGTATCCCAGGAAGGAGATGGCCTGTTGGTGGAATTCACATTTCTCCCTCTTCACCAACAGGCTGTGTTCCCGGAGGCGGAGTAGGACAGCTCGGACGTCCCTGACGTGCTCCTCGAACGTAGCCGAGTAGATCAGGATATCGTCGATGTACACCACCACCTGTCTACTCAGTATGTTCCGGAACACGTCATTGACGAAGTGTGTTGGCAAGGCCGTAGGGCATGACGCAGTATTAATAGGGGCATGAGGTAGTGCTGAATGCCGTCTTCCACTCTTCTCCTTCCCGGATTCAGATCAGGTTGTAGGCACTCCTCAGGTCCAACTTGGTAAAGTACCGGGCCCCTCGTAGCTGTTCGATGGCCAACAGAACCAGAGGGAGGGGGTACCGGTACTTGGTGGTGACTGCGTTCAGCCCCCTGTAGTCAATGCATGGTCTCAGTCCTCCGTCTTTTTTGGCCACGAAGAAGAAGCTGGCGGAGGCAGGAGAGGTAGAGCATCTGATGAACCCCTGTTTCAGGGTCTCCGCCACATACTTCTCCATGGCCTCAGTCTCCGCCAAGGAAAGGGGGTAAATGCGACTCGTCGGGGGTATTGTCCTTCCAGCAGGTCAATGACACAGTCCCAGGGCCTGTGAGGAGGGAGACATGTAGCCTTTAATGAAGAGAAGACATCGAAGAGATCTGCGTACTCACGTGGAATGTTGGGCTGGACGGTGGACTCCGGACTCTCCACTGACGTGGAACAACAAACCACCGGCAGGCAGGTCTTCCGGCATGAGGACCAGGCTGTGATCCTCTTGGTGCTCCAATTGATGGTGGGGTTGTGTAGTCAGAGCCAGGGCAATACCAAGACAATCCGGTGAAGGGGTGATGTGACGATGTGGAATGACAGCTCCTCGTGGTGCTCCGGTAGTGTGGGAATGGTGATGGTGATGGTGATGGGGAGAGTGATGTGCATAATGGTGCCTGATCCAAGGGGTTTATTGTCCAGTGATGTGATGTGTAGCGGAGATGGCAGTGGCACGGTGGGCAACCCCCATTCAGAGACCAGCTCCCTATCTATAAGGTTCCCCGCTGATCTGGAATCTATCATTGCGGTAGAAATGGAAGAGAAGGAATAACCAGTCACCGTTATGGGAACTAAAAACAATGGTTTTGTGATAGGAGCTGACGTAACACTCACGGAGCGGCGACGTGAGTCATACCGCCTAGATAGGGAGCCGCCAGGAGATCTGTTGTCCGTGGTGGTGTAGGCGGTGCTGCCCACCTCCATGGGTGAGGACTCGGAAGTAGGGCGGCTTCCATAGCTCTAATGGGGTGAGCGTCGAGGCTCCGGGAGGTGTTGGGAACGCCGTCTCTCTCTCAACATGTCGTCAAGACGGATGGACGTGGTGATGAGGGTATCAAGGTCCATCTCGTCGTCCCGACATGCGAGTTCCGTCTTGATGTCCTCCCGTAAGCCTCTCCTGAAGGCCGTGCGCAGAGCACGCTCATTCCAGCCGGAAGACGCCCTACCGTGCGAAAGCTCAGAGCGTACTCGGACGCGGGCCCCTCTCTCTATTGTAGATGGAGGAGACGCTCACCCCCGTCCTTTCCCTCGTGGGATGATCAAACACCGCCCTGAACCTAGCGAGGAAGGTGGGGTAGGGAAGTGCCACTGCCTCCTCTCCTTCCCAGCCTGCCCTGGCCCAATCCAGCGCCTTTCCTTTAAGAAGTGAAATCACCAGCGCTATCCTGGCTTGGTCAGATGGATATGCCCCAGGCTGACACGCCAGATAAAGGGAAACTTGTAGCAGGAAGCCGTTACATTTAGTAGTTTTACCGTCATAGCGCACCGGTAGGGTGAGGGTTTTTGAAGGAGTGGGTGATAACACGGGAACAGCTGGATTCGGGGCACTCATTGCTCCCTGAGGTGGAACCGGAGCGCTGGGCAGATTATGCAGAGTTTGGAGCACTTCCTGCATGATGGCGGCTTTCAACTGGGCAAGCTGCTGCTGGTGCTGGTCGAGGCACTGGGAAACTCCTGCTACATCTATTTTCGTTTGGTGTGTGATTCTGTGACGAGTACTGAGTATACGAAGAGGCAGGATGCAGACGCAGGAATTAACAAGGTCAATGTTTACTTAACAATGATAAAGAGAAATAACAAAGATAGAGTAAACGACACGAAGCTAAACAATCACACACAACATCATCCAGAAAAGTCCAGGGCTAAATAGGGGTGGTGATGAGATGATGAGGTGCAGGTGCGCTGGAGGTAATTAGGGTGCGTTGGGTTTCCATTCCGGTGTTACCGAGGTGATGCGCTCAGACTGGTGGCTCAGTAGACCGGCGAATCAGAGCGCCGGAGGGGAGCAACGGGAGGAGACGTGACAGAAACAAATTGGGTCCAAAGACATTTGTTTTTGAAGACACTTGAGTCCAACAAGTCTCCACTGGGCACAGACGTCAGTTCAACGTCTAATTTTGATTTACATTTGGTTGAGTTGTCAACTAACATGAATTAAATGTGAAATCAACAAAAAAATGCACCATGTCATTGGATTTAGGTTAAAAGTTGGGTGAAAAAGAGACGGAATGTCCTTACGTTCATGACTTTTTGCAAATCCAATCAGTTTTCCACGTTGATTCAATGTCATCACATTGATTCTTTGTTGTTGAAATGTGGAAACAACGCTGATTCAGCCAGTTTTGCACACTGGGTCTGCTCATCCGCTTCAACTTGATCTTTTTTAGGTCAGACTTGTTCTAACAGTAAAATCTCGTAAAATACAAATCTTTAAAACAATGTCAAGCATAAGAAGCTTGTTTTTGCTGTTGTTTGAATCTTTCCTGGCAAGTCTTGTGGGCTTTGATGGTGAAGTCAGATAAATAAGCAAGATATCTATGCTTGTGTTTGGTTACGGCTAGAAATATATAACTAAGTGGATAGATGAAGAAGCATAGCAGGTTTTCTTATTCACATTGAGTGGGTTGGCATGGAGAGAGAAAGAGAGCGAGCGAGAGAGAAATGCTTTGTTGTAAGAATTTAGATTTTTAAGCATTGGAACTGTTTTCATGTTGTGTCATAAGCTATTCTCTCTCCAGTGCAGAGGCGCATGCTGCATGCCACACGTGAGTAAAGGTAATAGCAAATAAATGCATTGCAACCATCCAGTATAAAAATCTAAGGGAAATACATTGAAATTAGATGTCCTTTGTAGTTATACACAACCTCAATGTTATATTAGTTATATGTTTACTTTCGGTGACATATTACTTATATAATATAATATAATATAATATAATAACTTATATGTCACTACATATGATATGTAAACATAGCAAAAAAACATGTGCTTAATCAAATATCATAATAATTATTGTTATATTACCTCAAACATATTTACCAGCCAATATTTATCATACTCCTCCTGCAAATGACTTTGCAATAATATGATACTCATTAATACAATTTCCCAACTCAAATCTGTGTATCAAGGCGCAGAGTCTGAAACGACATTAACGGTTTGGATAGTCTTCAATCACCATAAAACAAGGATGCATTAGCAACCATATTAGCATAATAATTTAATCAAGAAATACTTTATAATGACTTAAGTTATTTGGAATTGTCAACCACAAAATATGTTTTTGTACGGATTAATGATTTGTAAATTGAGAGAGAGTTTTGCTCAGATTAAGACTGATGTCCAATGAAACAGGCAGCTATAAACATTGAGTGAGAGACTCGCTATTAATACATTAATCAGATGTAATTATTTTTAGATAAAATAAATGTAAGGCCTATTCCATACAAAGTGCCAATTCATAATTAAAAAGAACAGGGTTCCAGTAATGAAGGTAGCTAAAAATACAGAATACATGCCTTTATGGTGTCCATTTTAGGACAGAAGGTGTCCTAAAATGGACACCGTATGCATTGAGTAACTGAATCGTGTCTCTTTACCAAAGACTGTGACTAGAACTATGGCTTGGATTTTTTTTTTTTGTTAACTAGTCTGCTCTCTGGCACAGAAGCTGTATGGGTGCATGTAGCTTTTCTAGTACACTATTGAGGTTAGTAGGGTGGCAGGTAGCTTAGTGGTTAAGAGCGTTGTGCCAGTAACCGAAAGGTTGCTGGTTCTAATCCCCAAGCTGACTAGGAAAAAAATCTGTCGATGTGCCCTTGAGCGAGGCACTTAACCCTAGTTGCTCTGGATAAGAGCATCTGCTAAATGACTAAAATGTAAACGTAATTACAGATTTCTGTTCCTGTATACACAGGTGGGTGGGTGGGTGGTAGCTACAGTGGGTATCAGAAGTATTCACCCCCCTTGGATTTTGTTGCATTACAAAGTGGGATTGAAATATATTTAAATGTGATTTTTTTTCATTGATCTACACAAAATGCTACATAATGGCAAATAATTTCTACACATTTTTACATATTAATATAAATTAAATAACTAAAATATTCTCGTTGCATAAGTATTCAGTCGATTTGTTTAGGCAAGCTTACATTTGTCCAGGAGAAAAATGTGGCTTAACAAATCAATTAATAAGTTACATGGACTCAGTCTGTGTGAAATAATAGGGGTTGACATGATTTTTGAATGACTACCCCTTCCTCTGTCCCCCAACATCTGCAAGGTCCCTCAGTC
This sequence comes from Coregonus clupeaformis, assembly GCF_020615455.1. NCBI lineage: Eukaryota > Metazoa > Chordata > Actinopteri > Salmoniformes > Salmonidae > Coregonus > Coregonus clupeaformis. The sequence goes on along the minus strand of NC_059201.1, from coordinate 62,558,509 downwards.
AAGTATTGAATTTCAAGCAAAGATTCAGCTACAAAGACAAGGGAGCTTTTTGAAAGTCTCATAAAGAAGGGAAGTGATTGGTAGATGGGTAACAATATCAAATCATACATTGAATATCTCTTTAAGCATGGTCAAGTTAATAATTCTGCTGTGGATGATGTATTTAACCACCCAGACACATCAAAGATACAGTCGTCCTCTGAACTGAGCTGCAGGACAGGAAGGAAACTGCCCAGGGATGTCACCATGAGGCCATTGTTGATTTTAAAACAGCAACAGAGTTCAATGTCTGTGATTGGAGAAAACTGAGGATGAATCAACAACATTGTAGTGACTCCACAATAATGGACTAAATGACAAAGTGATCCAAAACACGGCAAAGGAATACACTTTTTGGCCTAAATGCGAAGCCTTGTGTTTGGGGCAAATCCAACACAACACATCACTGAGTAACTGCCTCTTATTTTCAAGCATTGTATTGGCTGCATCGTGTTATTAGTATGCTGGACATCGACAAAAACTAGGACGTTTTTCAGGATTAAAAGAAGCATAGGCAAACTCCTAGAGGAAAACCTGCTTCAGTCTGCTTTATACCAGACAGGCTGAATCAAATGCTCAAAGAAAATAAATACTATTTATGAATCTAGATCATCAGTGTCCTCTATTCGAGGCCCTTAGCGGTAACAAGAGTTAGATGTGCTCAAAGAGGAGCCACCAAAACATCTTAGCATACCTTTGACATTTACCAATTATGACATCTAACTGGAGGGAGTAGCTCTCTAGCTCTGTAGTCTACTGATATATTCTATCCTCCTTCTCAGCCTTTGTATGTCAGGACAGAGAGAGAAAAAGACTGAGACAGAGAGGAAGAGAGCGAGAGAGAGAGACAGAGAGTCTGTCTGCCTGTTTATCTCTGTCGGTGCATAGTGGAGATTAGACTAACAGAAAAACACATGCAGACGGTTTTATCCACTATCTGCCCCCGTTACTGGGACATGTTCATGGCCCTCGCAGCTGAAGACGCCCTCCACTGCTCTGGGTTGGAAGATTAGTGAGGGCCCCTCTCTCTGTAACCTGGTGGCTCAGCCCTGGCTCTTTATCACACTAGCCGAATGTACTCCCATTCTGCAGTTGTCACTGCTGCCATCCCTTGTATTTTTTTGATGATGCAGGGAGATTCACAGGTCTGCTGTGGTTAGGTTTGCTGAAGCTCTGTCTGACACTCCTAGAGCAATGCCTCGTTTGTCTAAGGTGTTGAGGTTGAGAAACAGTGATTGAGATTGCAGCGGGCGGCCATCTTGATTGGAGTAAATGCTATATCATCATCTATACCAGTGACATGGCATGTTGGCTTTCTGAATCTTACTTTCCATAGCAAAGGTCATCAAAATTGTTAAAAGGTTTATAAACGTTGTTTTGTTTCATTCACACCTGCACTGTTGGAGCTTGGAGCTGAAGTATTTCACTGTACACTGCAACTACATCTGTCTTGCAAACGCGGCACGAGTATAACTACAACCAGTTATTAAGTCGGAA